>NC_034613.1:123932266-123950751 GCF_900095145.1 Mus pahari | reverse complement strand
GTGTGTGTGTGAGTGTGTGTGTGTGAGTGTGTGTGAGTGTGTGTGTGAGAGTGTGTGTGTGAGAGTGTGTGTGTGAGTGTGTTGTGAGTGTGTGTGAGTGTGTGTGAGTGAGTGTGAGTGAGTGTGTGTGTGTATGTGTGAGTGTGTGTGTGTGTGTGTGTGTGTAACAAGTAATGAAAATGAGGCCATGAATTTGTGAGATAGGAACAAGGAGGAGGAAATGGATGGGACTAAAGACAGGAAAGTGATGAGAAGAATGAGGTAATCTTAAAAAGGGAAAGGAATAATTTTCAAAATGCTGTAGAAACATAAACTGTTCCCTAATTTTTCTCCCCCTACTCAGTTTATGTTCACTCATTTTACAATTCTAAGACATGCCTATTGAGCTTCTTGATATTTAATACAGTGATTTTTCAAATATTTTTAGTTTTAATTTTTAATTAAACCTAAATTCAACATAGGAGAGTTGCTCCATTAAAGCCTAACAAAAAATCAAAACCATGAGAAAGCATAACATGAAGATTAATGAGAGCAGAGAAAACAGAGACAGGAACTGTTCCTGCCTGCTGCTATGGTTCCTTCCTTGATGGTCATAGACTTTCCCTCTAAAGCTGTTACCAAGCCACACATTAAGTGCTTTCTTTTCTTTCATCAGAGTTGCTTAGGTAGTGGTTTCTCTTCACAGCTCAGAATAACTAACTCATAAATTGGTACCAGAACTGCATAATGAGGATCCATTCCCCACATATAAGAGTATATATTTGTTTATATGTCCATCAGCAGATAATTTATAAAATGAACAATATCATGCAGAGTTTACAAAGGATGAAATTTTATGATACAGATTATCATGATGATCCTAAGATTAAACTACGTGAAATAAACCAGTCACAGATGTGTCAATGCTTAAAATAGTCATTAATGAGATTGTCAGGGTCTATGGGAAGAGGATAGTAGAGGATTGATACTCTATGGGAACACTGTTCCAAGGTAAGCTCTACAGACCTGCTGTATAGCATTGTGGCAATAAATGCAACAATGTGTTGTTTGTACGTGTTAAAGCCTGTCTAGAGGTAAAAATCACTTCTAGTGTTCTTGCTGCAATAAAAGAAAAACTAATAGAAGTTTGGATTCTTCTACACAGTATCCAACAAAATAATACATGCACTAAAATATTAAAGATTTTTGTTTCTTGTCTTTGAAAAATCCCCAAGAAAAAAATAAAATAAAATAAATGTGTTAGGCATTTTGGATTAGTCTCTATGGCATGATCCTCATTTTAGAGTTAAAAAAAAAAATGTAGTCCGCCAGTTGGTGGTGCTGCATGCCTTTGATTTGATCCCAGCATTTCGAAGGCAGAAGCAGGTTGATCTCTCGAGTTTGAGGCAAACCTGGTCTACAGAGCTAGTTTCAGGAGAGCCAGGACTAAAAAGAGAGCCTCTCTCTCTCTCTCTCTCTCTCTCTCTCTCTCTCTATATATATATATATATATATATATATATATATATATATATATATATATTATGTGTGTGTGTGTATGTGTGAGAGAGAGTGTGTGTGTGCTCATGCACATGTGTGTAGAAAGTTTTTTTACACATGTCTAAATCTCTATAGTTTATATGTGTATATATAATAATACATATAGACATATATATAATCTATAAAAATGTAGGCATATGTAGAAATTTTTTTATTACATTTATTTGCTTAGTGTGTGTGCGTGTGCGTGTGTGCGTGTGTGTGTGTGTGTGTGTGTGTGTGTGTGCGTCAAGGAGGTCCTGGGTGAAAGTCCGACTATAACTTTGAGAATTTATTTTGTCTTTCCATCATGTGGATCCCAGGCATCAAACTCAGGTTGTCAGCCTTGCTGGCAAGTACCATAACATTGTAACCCATCTCATTAGCCCACTAGAAAAAATACCTTTATGAATTCATACAAAATTAATAATGATTTCTCTTAGATGATTTCTTAAACTTTATTGTGAATCTATTTCCATTTAAAATGAAGAACTCATATGCTATACTGAGTCTTTGTGAATTGTACTTAGCATGAGAAGACTGCCTTATGTCAGCTCACAAATGTCATTTTTCATCACTCTAAGGATTTATGTCTTAATACAATGTGTGTATTTTATGCTTTTCTTAGTCATAGCCTCCGTGGAAGAATTCAAATTACTAGGGACTCAAGTATATGAAATTTCAATACAATTCAGGGCCTATAAAATGGAGCACTTTATATGTTTGGGGTATTGTTTGAAATCTGACCTGATACTATGATATATGTCCTGGAAGATCCTAATTAATGAATTACTGTATAAATAGTAATTTCTTTCTCTCTATTCACCATCCTCAGAGGTTCCATCCTTATCCCAGAGAGACAACTATGATGTAATGACAAGAATTCTAGATAAAGTCAGGCAGATTATATTTTTAAATGTTATTGAAGTGTGTTTGAGTTAAAACAGACTTAACAATTTCAAGCCTTAAATTGAATTTTTTTTTACATCAAACCACAACACGATTAAGACAGCAAATTTTTCAATCTGCCCAAAGGGATTATTTACATACCTTTGTAAACCACCCTTTCTGTAACATCCATTCCCAGACAACTACTGACTTGCTTTTTCTCACTACATCTTAGGTTACACTTTTATTTTATATTAATAAATTAACGGAGCATACAGTCTTTAAATTTTGGCTGCTTTAATGTACTACAATTGTTTTGATTCACGCTCTTTTCTTCTTCAAAATGCAATACATTGATTTTATGATTGTGTTGTGTTTGTGTATCTGCATGTATGCATGTATTCCATTATGCATGTGTGGATGGCAGAGAAGAACTTGGGGTAGTTGGGGTCTTTTCCTTCTGTCATGTGGATCCTGATATTTGAGTTTGGGTTGAAAGAGGTGGCCAGCAATCATTTTTACCCACTGAGCCATCTTCAAAGCCCTATTTATGTTACTTCCTTTATTATTTACATCAGCAGGAGCCCTTGCATTATATATTGACTCTACTTTATTTATTTTGTTGTTTAAATTCTCCCAGACCTGGCCATTAACACTTCCTTTGTTTGCTCGATTTTGTTTGAATGTGTCCCCTGTTCCTGATATCATAAAAAGCTCTAGGCATAATTTGACTATTTCCTTTTTCAGACTTATGTAGCCATGAATCCTTGGTTCCTTTTTTAGAGACTAGTATTGCTAAGTATTATATGAGCACTCAGTATGTTCTTTTTTTTTAACTATCGTGGTTTAGACACATACAAATTTTTATTATTTAATAGGGTCACAGCTGTACTCCTCAGATTGAACCATATCTTGAGGCTAACCTGATTCATATGGTATTTCCATTTGACTTTTGAATTTAGATCTTGGAGTTGATGCTAAAAAGAGTCAAGAATTTTGAACCTTCTGGGATGGACTGAACACACTTTGCATGTAGGAAGGACTTGAATTGGTAGTATAGCAAAGGAAGGGGCTGTGGATTGAATGCCTGTTCACTTCAATATTCCTTTTTAGATTATCAAAGCAAGTAGGAAGATTAATACCTTGTTAAAGAACTGAAACGCTGAAATTCTGTTTGTTTGTTTGTTCTAGAAGTAGAAATGGTCTGAGGCAAGAGAGAGTAGATACTCTGCTTTTCCTTCCCCCATTCATTCTTTGAGAAGATTTTACTCTATTACCGAAGCTGGCTCTGAATTCTCAGTCCTCCAGGTTCCCTCTACCAACTGTTGGTTATAGAGATGCACTACTCTTTTGTTTTCCAATTTCTTGTTTGTGTTTCTGTGTCTCGAGAATAATTTAGACTGACCTTGCGCTCAAAACATACTGAAAGCTAATGCTGAGTCTTCCTATCACCTTCAAGATGTTTGGATGACATCACTAGCTACCATATCTTGGCAAACAGCTTGTTTCTCAAGGCCAAAACATTCTGGATGTTAGTTGCACCGCAATATTAATATCACTGCCACTATGGACGTATATACTTATAATGGCTGTGATGGCTAATTGTGGTTATCTGAGAGTAGGTGATTGACTAAAACTCAAGCAGCTAGTCATACCTATGAGAGATTATTCCCAATTAGGTCAATTGAGGCGGGAAGGTCTACCCTAAACCTGGATCATCTGAGGTCAGAAGAGCTACCCTAAGACTGGGTCACACCTTCTAGACCATGTGAAAGGACTTAGGAGAAAGAAGTTTTTGATCTTGGCCTGCTTGACATCAACCTTTCTGGCAAGCTGACCTATGACGCTGTGGAGGAATTCTTTTGCTGCTATTAGGACCTACTTCCCTGGAATGCCAAAGGAGACTGAAGAGCAGCTGAGGCACCCAGTCTTGTAGCCTTTCCTGTCAGGAGCTAGCTTGGAAACTATTTTAATGAGTCCCATTTTCATGTTTATAGATCCATCCTATAAGTTTCATTCCATTGGAGAACCCTAATACAATAGCCATGGCATAACAATGACTGGGCATGTTTAAGTGCTCAAAACAAAAGAATGAAGTGATATAACTTTGAGAAAAAAAGTTCCAGTTGTTGTTGTTGTTGTTGTTGTTGTTGTTGTTGTTGTTGTTGTTTTCTGGATACAGTGGCTTCTGCCTGTATCCAGCTACCGTGGAGGCCAAGCCAGAAGGATCACAAGATCAAGGGAAGCATGGGCTACACAATGTTTCAAAGTCAAACTGAAAGAAAAAAGAGTGAGAATGGAGCTCAGTGATAGAACACTTGACTAGTACTTGGAGAGGCCCTAGGTTGAGTACTCAATTATCATATGCACAAAAGTAAAATGTAGATCCCATGGCTCTGCATCAATGACTTTCATGGTTATGCTTTTACCAATGCTAGTGTGCTTACACTTTATAGTTACTCTTGAATGCAACTAGTGTGATTTGGAATTTTTCTTTTGGAAAAATATGGAAAGGCAAGTCACCAATTTCTGGTCCTCCTGCCTCAGCCTCCTGTATGCTAGGATAAGAGATACACATCACTACACAGGGTTGACTGTGTTACATTTATGCTTAGCAGTTCAAGTCTTCTATTTGTAGAAAGCTATGTGATGAAATAACTGTAAGACACAAAAAGAACAAAATATTCACTTATGATACAATATGGATTGACCTATAAACCACTATGCAAAGGCTTCTGCAAATGAAAACATATTGTATAATTGCATGCATATGAAATCTCCAGAAAAGAGGAATCCATACAGAAGTAAATTTGTAGTTCTCCAGTAATAGTAATAAGAACAGAATTTAAATATACATATGAACTAGGATCCTACTGAGAAGATGAAAATATTAGTCTTATTCCTGTATGCATTTACTCTTCCTAATTGCCTTATGGGAGTTATTTGAAGTTAATGGAAACTTTCATGGGGATTTCAGGTCTTACTTCTGTTCTTAAAGACTTTACTCTGCTCATTAGAGGTTGCCCTAAGAATGCAGGGGTCAGAAGCTTGCTGGGACTTCTGTTGAGTTATTTAACTACTCCAGTTTTCTTCCCTTCATATTTCTTCATGCACTTTGAAGTTTTGTGGGATTCCTTTATAACTTCCTTTTCTAGAAGTCCAAAAAACTGAGGGTATTCATATCAATTTTTAAATCATTTTAGTGTGTTGTTTGGGTTTTGATATTTACTCATTGTTGGAGAACCTTATAAAATACAATCTATCTCATGAAACTATTTCCTACTTAAAATTACTTAGGGATTTTCCATTTTCTTCAACATGCATTGGATGTTTTTGGTTCTGTTCTTCGATCCCAGCACTTGGGAGGTTTAGACAGGTGGGACAGAGCTCAAAAGCATCCTTGGCTATACAGTGAGTTTGAAACTGGCCTGGGGTATATAACATCCTGTCTCCAAATACAAAACTAAGACAAGATCTTTGACACATTTAGCCAAGACCATGCCCATTCTAAGGACTGCCTAAGTACATTGCAGAGAACCACTATAGATACAGTAGTGAGTCTAGCAAAGGGCTAGAGAGAATTACACATGTAATAGCTTAGTGATAGGTAATATTACCTGCTGTAATTTGAACGTGTAATATCCAAATTTTAAAGCCTTCCTTCCCAGTGTATTATTATTGGGACGTAGTAGAGCTCCATCAGATTAAACCTCTAACAGCATTGTACCACTACATGATTGATGCCCAGGTTTGATGAAAAATAACATGCCCAAAAAAGTGGGAAACAGGCCAAGATATAGGTGATTTCACCATTTTTTTTACTTCTCTCCATCATCTCTCCTCTTCACCAGATTGAAGGTTCTATCAACTCAGGGGTCATAGCTTCCTCATGGATGCTATGTTTCCTCAAAATTCTCCATCCTCTCAGTGCTGTGCTTCACCCCACCCTCAAGAAGTGATCTCTTCTAGAAGACTTAAACCTACTCTCCAACCTCGATGCCTTATCCTTCTACCTTTTCTCCTTCTTTTCAAAACAATACTCAGTTATTATCTCAAAGCCCTCCCTGCAGGGCAGTAGTCAACATGTACTAAATCTGGCTCTCTGTCTAGGGCCTTAGAGGGAAGAAGTTGAGGTACAGACTTGGTATCTATAATTCAATTCAGGTACATTTGACATAAACATAAAGCTTGAGGTAGTGGGAGGAATTCTGATCTTAAGATCATTTGGGTTGTTGGGGAAAAATGCAGTGGCTTGCTGGAGGGTCTTGTTGTTATTGTTAATGCTGCTGCTGCTGCTGCTGCTGCTGCTGCTGCTGCTGATGATGATGATAATGATGATGATGATGCTGTGAGTATGTGTGCATGTATATGCTTCACTTCATTATTTTTCTTGGGACATAGAACCTGTGTGGTGCATGGGAGATCCAAAAGGAGTCCAGTAGGAGATAGCATGTTCAATGGAAGAGGTCTAGGATGAGGCATTACTGGAGTTGACTGAGGGTGTTGTCTGTTCCCCAGAGCCTGGAGGCTCAGCATGGGGGTGTGCTAAGCTATGAGGACCATGCTGAGCCAACTGCATGTGAGATATCTGCTCCCTTGAGTTCTTGTTGCTGGTGGGCCATGTCCTCCAACCTCATATTGCACGAGCTGTGGTTGTATGGCTGAGGAATTCCCAGGAAGTAGAGCTTTAGGCGATAGCACTAGAGGAAGATGAAAGTCAGCAATAGGTATGTGGGACGGAATTCTAGATACCAGGGATGAAACCTGGAGAAGAATGTGTTTTCAGACAGTTAATGAGGGCAATCAGTCTAAGACAGTGGGTTCTATGATGCCAGAAGTGGATTAGTGATTAAATCATGGCACTTACCCTTACAGTCTTTCCTGAAGTCATAAGGCACAGAGATAGAGCAGATACAGAGGTATTGTCCAGTCATAGCCTCAGTTGTTGCAAAGCATCAAATGAAGCAAAATTAATGAAGGAATAACCACTGACATTGCCTGTGTTAGCTTCCCAGATAATCTTGAGGGTTTCTAAGATGAACCTAAAGATGCTGAAAGTGAAAAAAAAAAAAAAACAGCATCTCTTTGATATATGGGTCCAGGTTCCCAATGAAACAGATCGCCCCCACACCCAGGTCTTGACTTCCCACGAATTTGATTACGTTTGCAATTTTAGTGACAAAGTTATCATTATCTTCACTCAAGAATCCAATAAAGCCACGGGATTGGTGGTAGCCAATGATCCTGTCCTTTGATATGTGAGTATTGGCCACAAGCCCTGACCTGAAGAAAGAGTTCCCAGAACAGTGGTTCTCTAACCTACTCACCTAGGCTTCCTCTGTATATTGTGACATCCTGATTCAATCTGTCTAGCAGCAATGGCCAAAAAGCTCTCGATGTCTCTAAGCAAACTTCGAAGACATAGTCTATCACTAAAACCAGAACTCAACAGTCTACTAACATTTGCCATTGAGCTCCAGGGACATACATACTTGACTCCATTCCCCATTCTACTGTTATAGATAGGTGCAACAACACCCGATTTTTTTTTTTTTTTAGATGAATGCTAGACATCCTAACATAGTTCCATATAATTATGCAGCAGGCACTTTTCCTACTGATTCTTAGTGCTAAGAATATCAGTTTTTATGATGGCTTTTAACCACTAACTGGTTAATGATGTGGGATGGTAAAGGTACTTTGAGTATAGAGGAATGAATGAAGAGAAGTAATGGAGAGGGGAAAGTTTTTGGTTTCTTTGTTTGTTTGGGAGTTTTGTTTTTTCTTCTTCTTAAGGCAAATGCTAGCCTTGTTTTTAATCAAAGTTATATTTATGACTTAACTAAATCCTTCTTTCAGCTTCTCTTTTCTCCCATCATTTTAACTCCACAAAAAGTACACCTTTTTTTTTTAATGATATCCTAGAACCATTTTGGTATTTCTGAGAATAGATCATAAGCACAATATATATAAATCAGATGCTATCTGTACATAAATCATACTTAAGCAATCCCAAAAGACACCAATGTATGACTCCGCATCTTCAGAATTCGCATATACATACTATCACACTGCTAACTAAGACTGAAAATTGCATTCTAAAAGCCATAAATTGTTAGAATGGAGGGCATACAGAAAAAAAATAATCCAATGCACAATTTATATTTTGCAGAGAAACTGTGCATGTTCAGGTTTAATTGACATGACCAAAGATGCATAGCTAAATCGTTGCTTTAAATTGAACATTCATTTAGCAACTGTGGAATGATATGTTATTCTCACTATTGAATTCACAAAATGATGCATTTTCTCTTTCATATTCATTTTATAAGATAGAAAAACAATCAAAAATACCATTTCATTGTGAGAACATTCAATGTGTTACTTTAGATCATAATCCTAAGATTACATTTTTTGGTGTTTTGCTTATTATTGGTATAAGATGCAATTCCCTTAAATATCATAGATCTATTTATTCAGCAAATATTTTAAACTACATTCCTGATGCTGTGGGTGATATGGAAATTCTCTTAGAACAGGGAAGAAGATTTGTTCCTCACTGCCATAGAATAGCTTCTAAAGTACGCAGGTGGTGGTGCAAAATATGCAGGAAATATTAAGCCCAGTACTGCCAGAGGCCTTAATGCTAAACCTGAAAGGTTTAAAGTGCCAGACTTTAGTAAAGCGCCTTAAGCTACCGGCACAAGCAAATATTTTCTGAAGACTCAAAAGCAAATGAGGTAATTACAAGAATTGACAAATGGGATCAAACAAACTTAAAATCTTTTACACCACCAAGCCCAATTAACAAATGGGATTAAACAAACTTAAAATCTTTTACACCATCGAGCCCAATGGCCTTAGTTTGATATCCAGAACTCATGTAAAGATAGGAAGAGAAACCTACTTCTAAAAGATTATTCTCTGACCTCCACATGCATGCATACCTTGGCATGAATACTCTCTGATTAACCTCAAATATATTAATAATAAAATAAAAAAATTAAATGCACGCACACACAAAGACATACAGACAGTAAATGGGATAGTGAACTGGATATAGACAATTCTTAAAAGAAGAAATACAAATTGCAAATACTTTAAAAAAGCATTTAGCACCCTTAGCAATCAGAGAAATGTAAATTAATGCAGATTTGAGATTCCATCCCACCCAAGTCAAAGTAGAAGTCAAATGACAAAAAAAAAAAAAAATGCTAATGAGAATGTGGGGAAACGGGAACACTCATGCACTTCCTTTTGAAAAGTAAACTGGTTCAGCCACTATGGAAGTAGGCATAGTAGAACTACTATATGATCAAGACATAGAACTTCTAGGTATATACCTAAAGGTCTCTAAGATACCTTGGCCATGTTTCTTTCCTTTCTTTCCTTTTCTTTCTGAATTCTTTCTTTCTTTCTTTCTTTCTTTCTTTCTTTCTTTCTTTCTTTCTTTTTCTTTCTTTTTTTTCTTTTTTGCATCCATTGAACTATTCACAGTAGATAGAAAATGAAATTAGCATTGGGTCTGTCAAAGGATGACTAGAGAAAGAAAATGTGCTACATAGATAAGCATACTTGGACACAGTGGATTTTACAAAGCAATAACAGAAAATGAAATTATTACATTGGAAGAAAAAAAATCAATGAACTTGGAAGTCATTCTGTTAAATGACTTAGACAAAGACTGCAGGTTTTCTCTCATTTAGAGAATGTAGGTGTAAAAATAAGTTTCTCTCTCACTCTGTGTGTGTATGTAGGTCAGAAGTGGGGGTGAGAGGAGACCCTGAGAGGGGAGGATAGGTACTAAGAGTGAGGATCAGAACAAAAGGTTATGCCACAGATGTAAAATAAAGTCAGAAAACAAACAATTTGCTGTTTGGGGGCAAAGAAGGGACCAGTGACTGGAAGGACAGGAAACATGGAGGTAGGATAATGGAGAAGGAAGAGAAATTGGAAAAAAAGTCTAATAACACATTGTGCTAGTTAGTTTTTTATCAACCTAACACACACTAGAGATGTATAAAAAGAGGGACCCTCAATAGAGGGCTTACCTCTCTCAGAATGGCCTGTAAAGGTCTCTGGGATATTTTCTTGATAAGTGATTGTTATATGAGGGTCCAACACACTGTGGATGGTGCCAACCTGAGCAAGAGGTCCTTATTTGTATAAGAAAGCAAGCTGTGGAAATCAAGTCAGTATGTAGTGTCCGTCCATGGCCTCTACTTCAGTTCCTGTCTTCAAGTTCCTGCCTTAAGTTCTTGGGTAGTTTTTTTTGTTTGTTTGTTTTGGGTTTTTGTTTTTTGTTTTTTGTTTGTTTGTTTGTTTGTTTGTTTGTTTCCCCTTGACAATGGAATGTAAACATTAAGCCTAAGAAATGCTTTTTTTTCCAAATTGGATTTGGCCAATATTTTCTAAGAGCAATAGAGATGCAAACTAGGATACATATTACATGAATGTGCCATAGTGCTAATACTGTGTATAGCAACATTTAAAACTTAATTTCTGTATGATAACATTAAAGACATAGTTTTAAAAGTACGGAGCAATCAAAACTGTAAGGCTATAGGTTCAGGAATTGTGTCAATTGATCTTCTGAGGGCTAAAATAGTATGAAAGGATAATCAATGGGGCGATTTAATGGAAAAGGTAGGTTTGATTATAATAGCTATTGAAGTACTATAATATTGAATAGAAATGTTCCCTAGTATAAGGCAATAAAGAAACTGAGGAGAGAGTCAATTACAATAACTGATAAAAATGAACAGTACAGAAGCTGAGTAGTATACAGAGAATCAAATGAAGTTGGTTTACCTACAAAAAATGGGTCAGGACACATGAAATTAAGAGTCCAGGTACTTGGGATAAATATGGAGTCAGTAGCTACATGTTCTTTTGTAGTAGTAGTAGTAGTATATGTGTGTGTGTGTGTGTGTGTGTGTGTGTGTGTATGTGTGTGTGTGTATGTGTGTGTGTGTGTATGTGTGTGTGTGTGTGTGTGTGTGTTCCAGAGTTTAAGGCATGAAGGACACTATGCTAAGAACTTTAACCATTACCTTGTGTATTTCTCCCTCCAAAATTATCAGTGATGTTTTAATACATTACTGTTTTAATACAATACTACATGCTGTTTGTATTAGCATGCTGTAGAGGTTTTCAAGCAGGAGAAATGTACAAGGAACCTACTGCTAGTAAAACACTATCTCCACTAATATGTGAAAGAAGAATATCAAAGCAAAGTTCACACAGAGTGGGTTATGTAATAAGCATCAATACAGTCAAAATTAAAGCACATGCCTTTTCTCCTCATAAAGTGTTAAAAATACTGTATGTCTGAACTTTCTATGTGAAGGGAGACAGATTAAAACTTCATATTACTATTTTTCAAATTGTATTATCTACCTAGAGTTTCACTCTGGGCATCAAATTATATATATTTTCTTCTCATGGATATAGAAAGAAACACATCAAAGTCAAATACCTTTTATGTAGCAGCTTCATGGTAAAAATAATAATAATAATAATAATAATAATAATAATAATAATAATAATAATTTACCTTCTGCCTAGAAAAAAAAGTTATAAATTTAAATAAGGGGAATTTCTTCTAACTGCTCCAAAAATCCTTCCTTTTCCAGCTTGAACATATCTGGTCTGAAAACACTTAAAATACCCCAAAGAGAGTACTCACCAGTGCCTATGGCTGCCAATCTCATATATGCTAAGTGCCTGCCATGAGTCAGAAAAGGGGCAGCAGGTCTCTTTGGATTAGTGGTTAATTTTTGTTCATTCTCACATAAATGCCCAAATCATGTTCTCACTTATTTAGAAATGAAGAGAACTAGAAAATTTCATCACCAAACTCAGTTTTGATATTTTTTTCTGAAAATGTCCAGTACATTGTGATTAAATTTTTTAAATCAGAATTCCTTTGGATGTTTTCCTAGTCCCTTTGTGCCGAGAGTAATCCAGAGTAAACAGACACTTTGACTGTGAGCTCAGCTGCCCAGAGCTGTTAGGGGTTTGGAGATAACTATCCAACCCCCTGACAGGATTAGTCCAACTGCTAAGGAAGTGTGTGAGTCCCTTATAGCACCAGCATTTTCTAATCTGTGGAATGTCAATGAGATCGCCTTCTAGTCTCTGCCTGTAATTATTCTTCTAGCTAATATATAACCATCTCTATCTTCTTTTTGCTAAAAATGGAACCTAGAAGAAACTCCCAGGGAAGAAAGTTTAAAGTTACTTTCTTCTTTCTTTTAAAAGAATTTTATCTAAATTTTTTTTTTTTACACTCCAGATTTTATCCCCCTCCTGGTCTACCCTCTGACTGTCCCACATCCCATACCTCCTCCCCACCCCGTGTCTCCACGAGGATGTCCCCACCCCTCCACCCCACCCCACCAGATCTCTCCACTTAACTCCAAAGAAGCTGTAATGCCAGAGCACCAATAAAATGAGAAAGGAAAAACATACTTTTTAAACCCAATCCTGGAACTAATGTATCTCCTTGAGTATCTTAAGAAGTTGTTAAAGCAATGTCTGGTATTTTCGTTCTTTTTCAAGAGGGACGTATTTGGGGTTTCTTGCAAATGTTACCTGTTTTTCAATATCCCTATAGTACATGCTGTGCTATGGCCAAAAAGTGAGCTCTTAACCCTTATTTTTAGACGTTAACCAAGAGTTTTACTCAAAATTAGTCTCTAATGACCTAAGCTACTCAGATATCTTGTAGTTGAACTTGTTTTATACTGTTTGCATAGAGGGAACTAGGTTGATATAGTTCATTTTCGATCTTTGTAACATGCAAGCTTTGCAAAGATGCTCATAGCATATAGAATCTTACCAAAAACAGATTACTCACTCAGTCATTTCAAATTTCAGTACAAGGAGAATGTTTCAAGCTGCCCATTCTCCAAGGCCTGGTTTCCAAAACCCGACTATCAGAGAAAAGGGATCATGTCCAGTTTCCCATCTTTTTCAGCTAAAGTTGAATCTGACCCTTTGGAAATTCTTCAAAAATTCCCGACAGGAACTTACATAATTTATAACTTCAAAAGTTTATTTATATAAATCCAAATATAATATTCATCTAAAACTCTCTACATAAATATATGATATTCAATTATATATATAATATATATATAATATATAATATATAATATATAATATATATTATATATAATATATATATATTGAAGCTTCTGCTATGCTTAAAAATATGTGTGTAGGGTATCACCAAATTAGCCTCTCAAGCATAAGTGAATGTTTGATTTTCAATAGTTTGGTAAATCTTGATGATTTAATATCTTTCCTCCCTTCTTCAACAGACTGTTAAATATTTTAAGAGATCGTACTCATATAATAGAATTAATTTCAATAAAGGAACAGTAGAAGGGTATTAAGGTACTCATTGAAGTAGAATCATTTTATATAACAGGGGCTTAACAAGAGACTAGATTATTAGTCATCAGCCAAGATTAAGTAGGAAAACATTTAATTTTGTTTTAATTGACCTAACAATTCAAAATCAAGAAGTGCCATTGATTAAGACTATACACTTTTCCTCTAGAAAAAAATCAGACTATTTGACTACCCTAGGCCAACATCACAGTCTGATGACAGTCAATTGGAAGAGAGTGGCTGCATTTCTAGCAAGTACACTTTAGTAACTTACAGCCAAACAATCAAGCTCATTGAGTTTAGAGCCAGGGACTGATTGACTTTCTCACATTGTAAATCTGGACTAATGGGAAAATTACTTGGCATTCCCAGGGCCATCCTAGAAAAGAAAAGGATGAGAAGATCTCCTTCTAGCTCTCAAAGAGCTTGCATTCTGACTCTAAAACATCTGTCTAATTCTGTACCGTAGTACAGAATATGATAATCCTCACAATGGAAGCTTGTATACAGTTGAGAATATGTTGCCAGGAGGAGAGATTCTATCTTATTAGGAGGGGAGAGGAATGCTTTAGGAAGAAACACTTCCCAAGCAGAAAGTACTGTCAGAGACCAGTTTGTCAGATTTCTCAGCATGGATTCTAGCTCTGTCTACAGCTTCCTGTCTGATACTAAGTAACAACCTCTCCCTCCCATTCCACTTTTTTTTTCAGTAAAAGGGAAACAATAGAATGGCTGGATATGATGACATAAGAGCAAAATATAGTACACTGTGCATCAAGCAAGAAGTTATTCTAGATTTCTTCATTCATATGTATGGGTGCTTTTGCCCACAAGTATGTCTGTACACCATGTATGTGCCTGGTGTCTTAGAAGGCCAGAAGAGGGTCAGATCCCCTGGAAATGGAGTTCCAGATGGCTGGAAGCTGCCATGTGGATGCAGGAAGTCAAACCCAGTTTCTTAGCCAAAGCAGCCAGTGCCCTTAACTGCTGAGTCATCTCTTCGGTTCTCTAGAAAGAGGTTCTAAAACTTATAGAAATTATGAGTAAAAGATGAAAGGCAGCAAGGGTTTTTTCTATCCATAAAAGTGAAAGTTTAGCTTTTAACGTATGCACTATGTCAGGGAAAATTAAAAGTTAGAAGTATAGTAAATAAAAACATGTGCTTTGAGAGTGGTGAACTCCGCTGGTCCCTCCAATCCATAGCAGCTGAAATTGCTTCTTTCTAACCCTAACTAGGAACAAAGACATAAGCCACTAGGACACAATTAAATCACAATCATGTGTTTTCAGGAAAGAACCTGATCTGCCTCCTTGCCACTTCCTCCACTCACCTTGCTCTGTCCTCTGATTCCAGAAGAGGGAGTCAGCCCAACCCTGTGCGACAGAGCTTGCTCACCCAAATCAGACTCCACCTAAAACCTGAGATGAGGACAGAGGACACCCTTTCAGAGATAGCTTGTGAAGACACTGAGGAAATCTCTCTCTCTCCATGCCCCCCAGCAAAGACAGACACTGTTATGTCCATGACTGGCATCTCCACTTGCCAACACACATCCACGCGCGCACACACCCAGGTCAAGCATCTCTCCTTCTCCTTAGCTGAGCAGACAGAACCAACAGTTGTCTTCTCCCCTGAGCTGATACCTCTCCAAAGCACTGTTCTGGTGAAGCTTTGCATCCTGAAGCAAACTGTACATTCTTGATGGTTCCATTTGCACAATCAGCTCTGCTTTGAACTACAGGGTTGAATTACTCTGTGCTTATTCTCAAAAAGCATTCTATGTACATGCACAGACATACACATAACCATTCATGTCTAACAAACATACTAAGACTAATACTAAGAAATGCTAAAAGAGCACAAACATGGCAACTCATCTGACATAAACAAAATCAATTAAGTGGGAATTGAAAATAATCTGACCATAGGAGTTACCAATTTTTTCTTATGCTTTAAAGCAGTAGATCTTATAAAAGACGATACATTTTTGGTTATTCATCTTGCAAGACAAATTTGATTTTGAATTGATAACTAAGGATTCCACCGTAATTGATTCACAGTTGTAAAGTAATTGTTTTAGATCTCTCTCTCTCTCTCTCTCTCTCTCTCTCTCTCTCTCTCTGTGTGTGTGTGTGTGTGTGTGTGTGTGTGTGTGTAGCAAGTAAGGACATTACCTTGCTCATCTGTTCCCTGGATTTGGTTCACATTTTTTGCACAATTACTTAACCATACATTTTGATTGACTATTGTTGCTCAGCAGATAATACTTCAAAATAGAAAACTACTTGATCATCTTAGATAAACTCAGTATTTTTATGTAAGTTCAGTTCTCCTTGGTTAATTACAGAGTAACATAATATAAATATAGATTTAAAAATAGTGTCACTTAAGCTGGGGATATAGTTTAATGATAAAATGTTTTCCTATTATGTGTAGAGCTGGCAAGATAGCTTAGTGGGTTGTTGCTGTCAAGTTTGAAAACCTAAGTTTGATCTCTGGAACTCAAGCGGTTGAAGGGGAGAGTCAACTCATACACATTCTCCTCTGACCTTCATGTGCACTCTATGACATATATGTTCATGCATGCAGACAATCAATAGTTTAAAATCATAAAAATAAAAATAAAAGTAGATAAAAATAATACCACCTGTTCAACAATTTTTTTTTTGTTTTGGTTTTTCGAGACAGGGTTTCTCTGTGTAGCCCTGGCTGTCCTGGAACTCACTCTGTAGACCAGGCTGGCCTCGAACTCAGAAATTCACCTTCCTCTGCCTCCCAAGTGCTGGGATTAAAGGCATGCGCCACCACGCCCGGCCAAATATTTTTGAATAAACAACTATTTAATTCTTTATTTAGAAAACAAATACTTCATGCATATATACTGCTAAGTAAAAGATATAGGTGGCAATTGTATTAACTATACTTCTGCTCCAACACTCCAAATGAAAATTAAAAGTGGAATCACCCATCTTAATTTCAAACTAAAATTCAATGTGATGTTGATCTTCTAACAATTATGATAAAGAAAAATATCCCCAACTTTTCAAAAAGATCAATTGAAGTAACATTATTCTGCATTAATATTTATAAAATTTTAATCCTCTAATTAAAAATGACCTGACAATATGATGTTAATTGATCACTTAAATATAGATAACTTTCACTTTTGTATCAACAATAGATATCTATACAACATATATAGTTCATATAATGTGAATGGTGTATGATATGTGACACAGTATGAAATGTGTGAAATATCATATGTGGTATATGGTATGTGGATGTGGTATATCATATATGATGTATAATGCATTTGATGTATAATGTATGCTATACAATACATGCATATATACTTATATATGATATGTACTGTGTGATATATGGTACATGATATGAGATATACAGTAAAAGATTAGTATATAGAATATAGTATTTAGTATATAGTACATAGTATTTAGTATTTAGCATATAGTATTTAGTATATATGACATGTAACTTGTGATATGTGATATAATAACTACATAATAGATATCAATTAACTACAGATAAAGGATTTTAAGAACAAATAAAAAAGTACCTCGAGGGTAGAAAATGTTATATAGGTTTTATCTAGTCACATTTTAAGCATACATGTTTGTTTTTAAAATATATGTTACAAAACATTCTGAAGTAATAAATTTGTCTACTTTCCCTGTGTTTCTGTATATTTCTAGGCCTATCGTAGAAACCAACCTCTTCTGCCTAACATATTGGAGCACTTTTTAAATTTTATGTAGTGAAATAATGACCATATGAAATATTGACCTTTTCAAATGGAAAAGAAAGCCCATTAAATCTTTTAACTAAATCATTGTAATTTTGTCCTTTGATAGAACCAAGTGCAAAGCACAATACAGATATTGTCTCTGACACAGTTGGAACAGAGCAAGTGTCCTGGGGTATAAATGTGTATACTTACTTCTTATATGACAACACCAGAGGATTGACTGGGGGACATGGCAGTGCTGCTCCATAAGTCAAGCTGAGTCCTAAGTCAATAGAGGCCAGGCATTTCAGAACAAACCATTTCCAAGCTCACTTGGAGGGCAGCCTCCATTCTAAATAGTAAGAAAAGGAATAGAGTATAGAGCGGGTCGCTTCCCTGGAGGAAAAAGCAAAGTCAAGATCTGTGGGTAATGCATAACCATTCCACTAAAACTCTATTAACTAGATTGACACTGTATGTTTACCTCTGTGATAAAATGGTCTCAGTTACTAATTTTCTTGTCTGCTTTGTTTTCTAAAGGTTTAATTTTCATTATGTGTATGTGGGTCTCTGTGTGAGTCTGTGCATAGTAAGTGCAGTGCCGAGGTAGGTCAAAGATTAAATTGGATCTCTTGAAGATGGAGTTCCATACAGATAGCTGTGCACTGCAAGACTTTGGTGCTGGAAACTGAACTGCAGTTCTCTGTGAAAGCATTATGTGCTTCTAATCATTGAGCAACCTCATCAGCCACTTTGTTTTCATTGTAAATGGCAGGGTCATGCTATGCTATGTAGCCCAGGGTTGCCTTGAATTTCTGGTCTACCTGCCTCACTGTCCCAAGTTCTGCAATTTTAAACATGTACCACTATGTTGATGTCATAGCTGACATTCTTTTTTTTTTTTTTTTTTTTTGGATTTTCGAGACAGGGTTT
>NC_034613.1:123930012-123932202 GCF_900095145.1 Mus pahari | reverse complement strand
AGGCTGGCCTCGAACTCAGAAATCCGCCTGCCTCTGCCTCCCGAGTGCTGGGATTAAAGGCGTGCGCCACCACGCCCGGCCATAGTTGACATTCTTAAGGAGTAAGAATTATCAGATAAAGTAAAACAATGAGGTGTGTGCTAACTTATAAAAGACTGTATGCAAATGTTCTGTGTGGGGAAAGAGTTTAGAAAGGAATTAAAGAAAGCAACCCAGTATAGCCATTTTAATATCTTACAAAAATAAACTTCAAACCAGAACTAATACTAAGAGATAGGGAAGAGCATTACATAACATAAAGGTTAGGGCATAGAGTAAGGAACTAGAGCAGGCATATATATCTTATTAGGAAAGGGAAAACTAATAATTACGGATGGGTGGAGATGGGACTAGAATGAGAAGATCAAATGGGGATGGGGAGCCAAGGGAGAGATAAGCAAAGAAATACTGGAAAAGAAAGCTAAAACTGAGGGACATTGGAGGAGTAATATGAATGTCTAAATAGAGTAGAAGCTTCACACATAAGAAGGTGATCTAAATGAAACTGTCAAATAATGGGGAGAAAGAGCCCTAACTGGAGTAGAGAAACATAAATCAGCTGCAGGACTATGTGATGCTGGGAATGACATGTAAAGAATCATGTGGATGTGATTTGATGGGTAGGAATGAAATCATGTGCTAATTTGATTGGTAGGAATGAAAGAGGCTAAGAACAAGAATTGATAACCAGGCCCAGTAGCTCCCACCTATCAGCCAAGCATTAAGTAAGATGAGGAAGGAGAATCATGGTGAGATTGAGAGCCACATGAACAACAAGCAAAGTGTGTTCTAGGCCAGCTTGGACTACTAGTGATACCCCTATATTTAAGAGTGGACAGGGAGGGAAAGGGAAGAGGAGAGAAGGGAAAATAAAGTTTAAAAAAACGATGATTTATAAAGAAAGAATAAAGACCAAATCTGGCTAAGTAGTACAGAATAGCTAGACACCATGTCCAACTGGAGGTTTGCAGGCCTCGTGTGTCCCAGAATACACATGAGTGTATTCTGCACAGCACAGCAAAAACCATGAACTCACATAAAACCTGTAAACTTCTGATCTGTTTTCTTTTGTAACTCAATTGCAAACTCCTACAGTTCTTGAGCATGAATTTTGGAGATGACAACTTCATTTCCCGGTGGTAAAGGATTATATTTACCTACTTAAAAGAACAAAACAAGACTGCCAGGAATAGAGGTAGAAAACTGCAAGAGCTTTTCAGCAGCAGAGCTAAAATAATGATGCATTAGAAGGAGTCAGTGATCTGAAGAACAGAGTGCATCAAAGGAGCCAAAAAGGCCCGCATGGTTCTCTGCTGTTACCAGGAGAGCCTTTCTTAACTAGGCAGCTTTTCTCTTCCTACGTTTCTTTGGCTTTACAGAAATCAGCATCTTGGTAAGAAAAAAAAATCCCTTCATTCTTCCTTCAACCTAGAATCATGAGGAACAGGAAAGAAGCCAAGAGATAATGAAAGGAACTGAAAGTTCTTCCGTGAACACTTGACTATAGGTGTCTTTAGCCACAAGATAGATACACACACACACACACACACACACACACACACACACACACACAACCACTTAAGAAGGTATATTGTTTATGCACCTCAGTGAGAGCACTTTCACTTTTCCTATTTCTGTGGTCACCCCCACCAAAATGGAGACAACTCACCAAATGACCCCATCTAAGAAAATGCTGCTGTATGTGTACTGGCTAGTTTTGTGTCAACTTCACACAAGCAAGAGTTATCACAAAGAAAGGAACTTCAGTTGACGAAATGCCTCCATGAAATCCAGCTGTAAGGCATTTTCTCAATTAGTGATCAAGGGTGAAGGGCCCCTTGTGTGTGGGACCATCTCTGGGCTGGTAGTCTTGGGTTCTATAAGAGAGCAGGCTGAGAAAGCCAGGGGAAGCAAGCCAGCAAATAACATCCCTCCATGGCCTCTGTATCAGCTCCCACTTCCTGACCTGCTTGAGTTCCAGGCCTGACTTCCCTTGTTGATGAACAACAGTATGGAAATGTAAGCTGAATAAACCCTTTCCTCCCCAACTTGCTTCTTGGTCATCATGTTTTGTCCAGGAATAGGAACCTTGAATAAGACAAATTGGTACAAGCATAGCGGGGTATTCCTGTGACAACCTGACCATGTTTT
>NC_034613.1:123924086-123928827 GCF_900095145.1 Mus pahari | reverse complement strand
TTATTTAGATCTTGGGGATGAATAAGAAAGTAAGGGTTGAGGCTTACTAGTGATGTGTTTGTGTGTCAAGTTGACAAGGGGTCAATTGTACTGGATAGTTTTGTGTCAACTTGACACAGGCTGGAGTTATCACAAAGAAAGGAGCTTGAAAGGAGCTTCAGTTGACGAAATGCCTCCATGAGATCCAGCTGTAAGGCATTTTCTCAATTAGTGATCAGGGGGGCGGGGCTTGTGTGTGGGACCATCCCTGGGCTGGTAGTCTTGGGTTCTATAATCCAGCAGGCTGAGCAAGCCAGGGGAATTGAGCCAGCAAAGAACATCCCTCCATGGGCTCCTCTGCATCACCTCTTGCTTCCTGACCTGCTTGAGTTCCAGGCCTGACTNCCCTTGGTGATGAACAGCAGTATGGAAGTGTAAGCTGAATAAAAACCCTTTCCTCCCCAACTTGCTTCTTGGTTATGATGTTTTGTCCAGGAATAGAAACCTTGACTAAGACAGTGTGCAATGCAATAATCACCAATTAATAGAAACATCAGCTTTGTAACTGAAAACTCTTTCCCTTTCTCCACAGATTGGAACATGAAATCAGTTTCAAGTTAGTGTCTATTTGCAGACTCATATGATTTGTAAAGACAGAAGACAAAGAAGCAACAGCTATCTGGTGTTTCCAGCTTTCATTTTTTTTTTGTGTGGTTAAATAAATTTAAAGATGAAATAATCATGATAAATTCAAGTTCTACAAGCAACTCACAGTTCTTTTCTTCTTGTTAGGAGACTATCTGTTTTATCAAATGTGACCTTTGTTTTTTTCTGAGTATATTCAGTCACAGGGAGTAATTAAGGGGCAAGATTATATTTCAGGCTGCATTGGGCTCCAATTTCCCATTTGATTTCATTGTACTGTCAGCTGTTATTTATTGAGCATCTACTATGTGTCGGACACTCTTCTTGGTGTCTGCCATAAAACAATAAATTAGACATAAATCCTGAGCATAATACAGCATGTTTGCTGCCTTGTTTGGTATTGTGCTAGCACCACTTTCTGCATTTGCTTTTCTGAGAAACAGCTAAGGAGGAAAACGAACTCTCAAGGACCCTTCCTTCCTTTTTCCCATTGTTGTTTGTGCTTCTAGAAAATAGATCCCTGACGCTCTCAGGAATTAAAGGAGAAAATATTTGTATGACTTAAGCGTGTTTCTATCTCTTAGGACTTCCTCTGCCCTTCAGGTCGTATATCTTGTGATGGTGATCAAGTATAAAGCCTTGGCATTTCAAGCAATCAGACACTCATCCCACACACTGCCACCTGCCTTAAATCAGTGCACTTACCTCGTAATGATATGAAAAATTCTCTGCTTCCTAAAGGGGGTTGGTAGAATGTCGACTTTAGTGACAAGAAAGCTTTTAGTACAGTGCTAGAGGACTTTACTATATTATTTCACATCCTCAAATTCTCAGTACATTTCACTACTATTTGGTTATTCTCTCTCTCTCTCTCTCTCTCTCTCTCTCTCTCTCTCTCTCTCTCTCTCTCTCTCTGTGTGTGTGTGTGTGTGTGTGTGTGTACCTGCATAGGTGCGTGGTTGTGTGTGTAAAGATATACAAGTGTGCCCCAGAGTACATATGTGTAATAGAACACGACTGCAGAAGTTGTTCTCTCCTTGCAGCATGTGGGTCGGAGGATCAGTCTCAGATTGTCAGGCTGTCAGGCTAGGCACCAGGTACATATACCCACTGAATCATCTCTCTGACCTCTACTCAACAAATTTGATAAGCACTTTTCTTCTTTGAATGTCATGTATCCTTCATCTTTGTGAAACAAAATTGTACTGGCTCTCCTCCCACTACTTCTCTGGCCATCTCTCTTACTTTTGAGGATCTTCTTCCTCTGTACGTCCCTTAAATGGCAGAATTCTATCTCAGAGATCTGTTCAAAGCCCTTGTCTCTTCTTTCCTGACCTGCTCTCAACTCCCATCTCCGTTCTCCCTCTGCTCTACAGCCATATGGTCTGTGTGACCTCCTGGCAATAAAACAAGCTACCATTTACCTGCCAGTGTTTCCCAAATCTTTTCCTTCATATATATGTTTGCCTGAGTTACAGATCCATATAATTAGATAGCTTCTAGACCTTTCCAGTCCTCTACACATCTAAAACTGACTATATCCATGATTTCACCTTTGAAATGCTTTCCAAATCTTTTTATCACAACCCCAGCCACATCCTACCTTAACAATCACCAACTTATACCAGTCTGTGACATCTATTTCTGAATCTATTTCTGAATAGATGTCACAGCCTGTTTTCTATTCCACTGTTAGTCAAGTGTTTCCCTTATATATGACATTGTTATTTGTTTTTAAGGCTTGAGACAATCCCCTGGAATTTTCTTTTAACCCTTTGTGTTACCTTTCTCCACATTACAGTTAGTCATAAAAGCTAATGTTTAAATCTAATCACAGAATTTCTTCACTGCATACAGAGTTTCAGTGGCTTCCTTTAAAAGATAAAGAAAGCTCTTAATAGGAATCTAGAGGCTTGTATAATCTGCATTCCCTCCTTGGAACCTGTGCTTTAGGCAAATGGTCATCTCCCATGATATATACATTGTCTTTAATATTCTACTCATTGCACAGGATGTTAACTGTGACTCTAGATTCACCTACCCATTCATCCACTGTATACAAACAAATATAAAATGTTTCATTTCTGTTTGAGCTCACTAGTAACTATTTGTGTATATGTCAATTTATGCAAGAGTAATTTTACTCCTATACCAATTACATTTATTACATAATTTTTTCTTACATTCAACTATGAGGTCATTTTGAATATTATTATTATTATTATTATTTTAATGTATATGTACACAGATACATATGGTGGGCATGGGCATTTGAGTGCAGAGCCCATATGAGAACAGATCCTCTGGGGCTGGCATTACCTATGACTGTGTGCCACCAAACATGTGTATTGGGAACTGTCTTAGTTAGGGTTTTACTGCTGTGAACAGACACCATGAATAAGGCAAGTATTTTAAAATAACAACATTTAATTGGGGCTAGCTTACAGGTTCAGAGGTTCAGACCATTATCATCAAGGTGGGAGCATGGCAGTATCTAGGCAGGCATGGCACAGGCAGAGCTGAGAGTTCTACATCTTCATCCAAAGGCCACTAGTGGAAGACTGACTTCCAGGCAACTAGGGTGAGAGTATTAAGCCCACACCCAAGTGACACACCTACTCCAACCAGGCCACACCTCTAAATGGTGCCACTCCCTTGTCCAAGAATAGACAGACCATCATATTCCACTCCCTGGCCCCCATAGACTTGTTCAAACACATGAATCTACTGGGGGTGGGATACTTAAACATAGCATAACACAAAATATATTTAGTCCAACTTTCAAAGTCCTCATAATCTATAGCAGTCTCAACAATGTTAAAAGTCCAAAATCCAAGGTCTCTTCTGAGATTCATCCAATCACTGAACTGTAATCCCCAAAGAAGACAGGAAACCAGCTGAGCAAACTCCAGACTCTGCATCTCCATGGCCAATGTCAAAGCAATCCTCAGATCTCCACTTCTTTTACATCTTTGTTGACTGCAACAAATTGCTTTCTCCTGGGCTGTTTCCACTCCCTGTTAGCAGCTTTCCTCAGCATGTATCCCATGGCTCTGGCATCTTTAACATCATTGAGTCTCCAATGCAATTTCAATGTTATTGCTTCTTGTTTCAACGTCTAGGATTCCACCTAATGGCTGGAATCATTTCTCAAGCTCTGCCCTCTGTAGCACTCTAAGCTCAGGTTGATCCACTCCACTATGGCTGCTGTTCTTGGTGATCATCCCATGGTACTGACATCTTCAATGCACTGGGGTCTTCCACTCCAACAAGGCTTCACCAATAGCCTCTAATAGGCTCTCTTCATGGTGCCAAGCCTCAAATCCTTTGCATGACCCCTTTACTCCTGGGCCATCAATCAACTACAGCTGAGACTACACCTTCTCCAATGGCCTTCCATGACCTCTCACAGTGCTGAGACTCAGCTGTTCTTCATGGCACCTTCATGCCTTTAAAACCATTACCACCTGGGTGACTCTTACACATTACCAAGTCCAGCCACAGAATGAGGTACAACCTTGGCTATCTCTGGAACACAGCACCTTTGTGCTCCCAGAAAACAGTTCCCAGAAGATTTAACCTCAGTCGCTTCTTAATCATTGCTAATTTCTTAGCTCCAGCTAACCAGCATCAATTGTCCCAGTAGTTCCTTCCATTCATAACTCTAGAGCCAGAGCCACATGGCTGAAGCTGCCGAGTTCTGCTGCTTGCAGGAACTAGAACATGACCACTTGTACTATTACATTATCACAGGCTTTATGTTTTCCAAATCCTTTACTGCCTAAGCTTGGCTCTTCTGGGTCTTGCTCTGTAGATTGGCCTGGAACACAGAGATCAGCATGCCTGTCTCCTGGAATTAAAGGTGTGTACCACCATGCCTGGATCTAAATTTAGCTGGGTAGGATCTAGCCCCAAGGTCCCACTCGCTTAATCTGTTATCTCCTAGAACACAGGATTTTGCTCCATTTAACTTCCTGGTACCATTTTAATACTAGAGCCATATATTTTTATATTTTTCCTTTCTAAGCTTGCTATGCTTGTTCAAACTTCTCTTCATAAGACTTAACCTCTTTAGAAGTATTTTCCTGTTTTTCTTTAAGGACTTGTATCTCTTTAG
>NC_034613.1:123920816-123922131 GCF_900095145.1 Mus pahari | reverse complement strand
TTTCGGGATAGCATTTGAAATGTAAATAAAGAGAATAATAATTTTTAAAAAAAGGTTTGTTTGTCTATGTAATTTTTTAATGAGTGCTCCTTCTGCATGAACACCTACACACCTGAGGAGGGCATTAGATCATGTTATAGATGGCGCTAAGCCATCATGTGCCCCTGACACTTGAACTCAGGACCTTTAGAAAAATAGCCGGTGCTCTTATCCACTAAACCATACAGCCACACAACAGAACAAAACATAATAATTAAAATATTCAGTCAGATAAATCAGCAGACAAATATGCTTGCCATTCAAGCCTGAAACCCTAAGATTATCCCTGGAACCCACATCCGAAGGAGAGAACCAATTAGTGAAAATTGTTTACACAATGCCATACACTCAACTACAAACACACACACAGCACAACACAAACAACAATGATAATAAATAATAATAATAGTAAATATTTAAAATATTAAAACAAACCAAATATTTTATGTGAATAACCATAAATTTAAAACACCAAGAAAACCTCTGCCTAAATACCACCGTCTTAGTTAACAGAATCTTTAGCAATTGTAAACCAAGAAGTTAGAGTTGGCAATTACATGTACGCATGCATAAACACTGTGTAACTGTATCATTCACCTCAGAAGAAAATATAATACACATATATATATATGTATATTATATTTTATATATTATATATATTATATATTATTATATATTATATATATTATATATTATTATATATTATATATATTATATATTATATATATTTATTATATTATATATATATTTATATATATATATAAAACAAAGTTAACAATTTGTAAATTGTTAGTAAATCATGGGCATTAGTCATAAACTCAGTCTGCTCATTAAGTAGATGGAACCTTTACAATCAGTATTTTTAGTTATAGTCTTCTAAAAATCCTGAAGCTTGCTGAATTTAAACTCTTTGGTATTGACTGAAGGGTGAAAAAAATAATTGACAGTTATTTATCCCTTGGCTAGTAAATTGTCCAGAGATAAAACCCAAAGGTTTAAATGATTCTACAAGTTACATTAAAAAGTCGTTTTGACAGGAATTTTTTTAAGTATTTTATGTCTTTTAAAACTCACCAGCCACCAAACCCAGATAGTAATGTACATGCCAGCAAGATTCTGCTGAAGGGACCCTGATATAGCGGCCTCTTGTGAGGCTATGCCAGTGCCTGGCAAACACAGAAGAGGATGCTCACAGTCAGCTATTGGATGGAACACAGGGCCCCCAATGGAGGAGCTAGAGAAAGTACCCAAGGAGTTGTAGGGGGCTGCAACCCTG
>NC_034613.1:123914618-123920706 GCF_900095145.1 Mus pahari | reverse complement strand
GTCTCTAGCTGCATATGTAACAGAAGATGGCCTAATCGGCCATCATTGGGAAGAGAGGCAGGCCCCTTGGTCTTGTAAACTTTATATGACCCAGCACAGGGGAAGGCCTGGGCCAAGAAGTGGGAGTGGGTGGATAGGGGAGCAGGGGTGGGGGTGGGGTATAGGGAGCTTTCGGGATAGCATTTGAAATGTAAATAAAGAAAATAATAATAAATTAATTAATTAATTAAAAAAAACCTCATGCTACCATTTTACACTTCTAGCTAGACATTACTCTTCCAAATCTGCCTCTTTTACACCAGTCAGAAGGGCTAAGGCAAAAGAAAGACAAATGCCAACATATGCCAATGTGTGTGTGAGAAAACATGAACACATTTGATGAAGGTGGGGGTGTAAACTGGTGCAACCACTAGTGAAATATGTGCAGGAGTTCCTTTAAAAGAGAGAAATAGATTGACTTTAGGACTCAGCTCTTGCACTCCTAAGCATATACCCAAAGGATTGACACTACTTAGAAGATATCTGCTCTTCCAGACTCCTTGCCATTTTATTCACAATAACCAGGAAGTAGAAACAGCCTACATGTCCATTAGATGAAGAATGGATAATGAATATATGGTACAAATATACAGTGGAACATGATTCAGCTATAAAGAAAAATGCAATTAAAGAATTCACAATGAAGTGGATGGAGCTCAAAACAATCATTCAGAGTGAGGTAAACCAGACTCAGAAAGACAAACAGCCCATATTCTTTCTCATATGTGGTGGATGTTAGCTTTAAATCTTTAGATATGTATGTTTAAATTAGACTACCCAACGAATGTAAGAAACCAATAAGGGGACTGTGGGAGTGGGCGGGAGGGACGGAGTTCAAGGGAATAGGATAAAATGCAGGTGATATGGAGGGAGAAAGAGGAATAATGGAATAAACAGGGTTAAATAGGATGAGGTATGGGAGGTGGAGCTAGAAGACTGAGTAGAGAGGGGGATAACTAGACTACAGACCTTTGAAAATGTGTCAAAACCTCCTACTTTAGAAGCATCCTAAAATGTACACATACACACAGATATATAAAGAGAGTTTAAATGGAGCTACTTTATAATGGTTGGACATATATCCCACAGTGCTCTTAGATTATATTACACACCTGTGCACATAGAGGCAGCATCAAGTGTACACTGGACTCAAAACAAAAAAAGTTGGGAAGGAAAAATGATGAGGGTATGTGGAGGAATAGAAGAGAGGGAAGACATAGATTTTATCAAAACCTATTGTGAGCATGCACTGCCGCCCTGAAGCAGGTAGGCTCTCTTGGGTTGCATAAGAAACAAAAATTAGCAGATTGGCCGCCAGAGAGCAATGCTTCATGATCTCTGCAGCATCTTCTGCCTCCAGATGCTTTGAGTTCTGCCTTGGATTCCCTCAATTCTTGAGAAATATAAACTGAGAAAAACCTCCACCCCAAGTTGCTTTGGTCATGGATTTTTTTTTGGGGGGGGTGGATTTCGAGACAAGGTTTCTCTGTGTAGTCATAGCTGTCTTGGAACTCACTTTGTAGACCAGGCTGGCCTCAAACTCAGAAATCCGCCTGCCTCTGCCTCCCAAGTGCTGGGATTAAAGGCGTGTGCCGCCACCACCCAGCTGGTCGTGTAATTTTTATCACAACAACAGAAAGAAAACTAGGAAAGTCCTGTTATCATCCACTATAAAAACACTTTGATATCACTGATGAATTGATTTAATTTTGTGGAAATGAATGGAATTTGGCATGATGGTGTTTAAGTGAAATAATTACTTTCAAAGCAATTGCACATCCAGGTAAGAAAAGTGTTTTTGTTCTGGGCATGGTGGTACATTCCTATAATCTCAGCTCTTGGGAGGTGAAGAAATGACAATCAGAAGTTCAAGTCATCATCATTAGCTATATAGAAAACTAGAGGACAGTCCAGGCTAGGTTGCACTAGCTCAGACCAACAAACAAATAACAAAAGCATACCTTCAGATTTAGACGGACCAGATGCTATAGTTTGGGCCATTAGTGCCCCTAAAAGGCTTACATGTCAAAGTCTTGGTCCTAAACTATGGCACTATTAGAAGTGGTAGGAGTTATAGATGGGCCTAGAGAAAGATCTTAAGTAATTGGAGGCATTTACTCAAAGGGAACTATAGGAACCCAATTTCTTCCTTTTCCATTTCTGTCCTTGAAAATGATTTAATTGGCTTTTCTTATATCCTAAAATCCCTGCCATTATGTACCAGCTTGCCGGAGGACCAGAAACAAGAGAATAAATCAATCCTAGACTGAAACTCCAAGACTCTGACCCCCACAACACACACACACACACACACAAACACGCACACACGCACGCACGCACACACGCACGCATGCACGTGCGCGCGCAAGTACTACCTTTGTTTCTTTGTAGAAAGGGCTTCACGTGGAATCTGGACTTACTTAGAACTCAATGTGTAAAGCAAGTTAGCCTTGAGTCTGCAGATCCACGCTTGCTCCTCTGCCTCCCAAAGGCTATAACTACAGGCACAAACCTTCCCCTTTTATAAGTTTGTTTTCACGGGTATTCTTTACACTGGTAGAAAGCTGTCCAACATACTCACTAATTAAGACACGAATCTATGGTGTCTGGGAAAGGTCCCATACAGGGCTTTATTTCTTGACTGTAAAGATGGAACTATAAAACGGCTATTTTGGAGTTCCCTCCAATGTTTCACTTTCCATAATTTATTTTACCAGCTGCCAGGTTGTTTTGGGTTTGTTTGTTTCTCTTCAGTAGAAAGAAAAGAAATGTCAAAACTACTCTACTTTTCCTTACACATTCTCGAAAAAACAATATCAATGTGCAATTCTTTTGCCTAACAATATGGTCTTCTCAGAGGTCTGGTAACAGCCGCCCAGTCTGATTCCACTGGCAACTCCTTATCCTTCAAGCATTTACTGAATTTCCCTGTTCATCAGCGGCAGTTTCTGCTTCTTTAGTAGTTCCATCACCAGTGAGCATTGGTTTATCTGAAGCTGCTCGTTTTGCTTTCTTTGTAATTACTAAAGCAAGAGCCATTCTGTTAAAGTCATAGCTCAGGCACTTTTTATTTGCACTCTTGGCCCCACACACTATTCTCTTTCTTTTGGACATTTAAATTGTCTTAATTTGTCTTCACTGCCCTCAACAGTTGGAAAAGCTAAGAAAGAGGGAAATATCTTTTTTGTATCATTTCCCTCAACAAAAAAAGCACAAGTTCAGAGAATGTATTTCTGAATGGTTCCTTGGTGAATAGACCTTCCCTTTTCATCCAAAACCCAGTTCCCCCTATACCTCTACAGCTAGGCAAGCCATTTATTTTCTTAAAGTGCAATCGACCTGGAAGTTCTCCCTCTTCTATCCTTCACATGTCATTTTTATTTCTGTAGGTTTTCTTTCTCCTTACCTGTAAATCTCACAGGAATAAGCACCACTTCATTTAGCAGTTGCACCACTACTGCTAAAACACTTCTGATTTTACATGTTATTTCTTTCCACCTACCATCCCATTATCAATATTGAATGTGATGATAGCAATGATGATTATAATTAACATTTACTTAACACTCTTTGTATTCAGCACTGTTTTGCTGAAGTGAAGTGAATGAGAGCCATTGAATCAATGGAGTGCCAGGGATCCTCATAACTATATGCATTTCAGAGTATTATGATTCCTTCTTTGTATATTAAATATTTGAGTTGTTGACAATGATCTGTACAAATTTTTAAAACAGAACACAACACACTTAATAGGACTTTTGTCTTGGTTGTAAATAAAATCAGGAGGATAATGTATCTCCAGGTTCTGATTCTTTCTCCACTGAAACTGATAAATCTATCAGTGACATTCTGTCTATTGAAGAAGTATTTGAGTGCTCACTATATACAAGACATTGTAAGAAAGATGAAGCATCATGATAAAAGTTGAAAACTGTTTAAATGAATGGAGTCCAGACACTTCAAAGTTCAGAAAAACGGGTGTTCATTCTTATCAGAATCTGTTAGAGTATAGCTGAATCCCTTAGGTGAGGCTGGCTCAGTCACCAGTAAGTAACTAGGCCTGTGTCTGGACTTTCATCATTCTCTAAGGCATCCCTTTCTCTCCTAATTGAAACTACAATAGCAAAAATGAACACTGAGGTACAAGCATAATTTGGAGAATGTCTGAGCCTTGAATTCCTTGTTTTCTCACCCCGTGTTTTCCTGGCAGTTTTTAGGTTGGTATCTTAATTGCAAAATATTTTTTATTAAGCAAAACTCAGCCTTATTTCTAACGTGCATTGATTCATCTGCTTTAGGTTCAATTTCAACAATGTGTACAGAATGTGATTTAACAGGAGATGTAAAATGGCCTCTCCCTCCAATCTTCTCTCTGTAAAAATTATCTGTATATACTCATAACTAGAAACACAGTTCTTGGAACATTAGTAAGATGGTTAATCTCTAAATTTTTAATGTTAATAACCTTTGTTCCAACATCTCACAATCATTAGAAACCCTTATAAGGCCAGGGTTTCACAAAATAGATAATATATCTCTATTAAAATACCAAGCTTTATAAAATAATGTCCTTTGAACTTAAACTGGGTTTTGTATCAAAATACCACCAAGCCAGAAATGCAATCCATGGAGAAGCTGGGAACTACAGTCCCCTGAGCCCTTCATCTGAGTACCTCCACAAGATCCAAATCAATGAAGTGGACCAGACGCTAACACTTATTCTCCTTTGCCATCTACTGTATAAACCCTATGCTATTAGACAGCACAGAGAGTCCAAATTCAGAAACCCTTAAGGCTGGCACAGAGGAGCTTCATTCTTTCTTCAGTGCTTATTATTTCTCAGTTTTTTCTTCCGAAATCACATTTTCTTCAATTATGGAATCTTCATATCTAAAAAGAGATTTTCTGGGATATCAACATCTGATACTGCCTTTTACATCAAGTAAGTCCATTTTCATCACAAAGAATGCAATTACAAGAGACTGGGGTAAGATAGAAACTGATGCAGAGACCCACAGCCAAACATTAGGAGGAGCTTAGGGAATCTTGTGGAATAGGAGAAGGGACTGAAGGAGCCAAAGATGTCAAGAATACCACAAGAATACCTACAGAATCAACTAACCTGGGCTCACGGGGGCCTACAGAGGCTGAACTGCCTTCCAGAAAGTATAAATAGGATAGACCTAGGCCCCCTACACCTGTGTAACAAGTGTACATCTTGGTCTTCATACGGTATCTCTAACAACTAGAGCAGGGGCTGTTCCTGACTCTGTTGCCTGCCTTTGAGTCCTTACCCCCTTACTGGGCTGCCTGGTCGTCATGACCTCAGTGAAAGAAGATGCACCTAGACCTAAGGCAACTTCACAGACAAGGTGGGTTGATATCCACTGTAGGCCTCCCCTTCTCTGGGGAGAAATGGAAGGGAGCATGGGGGGAAGGCATGGTAAGAGGGAAAGACTGGGAAGAGAGGAAGGAGGAGAAGCTGCAAATGGGATATAAAATGAATAAAGTGTTTATTTTTAAAAGGATAAAAATATCAGTTCTCATGAAGAGATACAGTTAAGACTGAATTGTTTACAATTAATCATTTCCACAGCTATGAGGCTTATGGAGTCACTTTGAGAAGGGATGGGTGCTGGCGAGGAATTCTGTGGCTTTCTACAAGCCATTTGTTTTTAAAGATGGGGTTTCACTATGTAGGCCTTGGAATCATGAAACTTTCCATATAAATCAAGCTGGGCTGGAACTTGCCTCAGTCTTGCCATGGTCTAGGATGACCAAGTATAAGCCACCAGACTTGGTTTCTTCTTTGTTTTAAGGTCTCACCCTCAGAAAGATATACTGTAAAAGGAAAAATTACTTTAGATTTAACGTTTTAGCATTCTTGATTTTTAGATAAGGGCTCAACAATGTAATTCAGGTTGGCCGTGAACATAGATTTTTCTGCCTCATCTCCATGAGGATTGGCATTCCAGGTGTGTACATCCATGTCTATCACATTTCAGCTTCTTTGTTGAAGAATTTTTTTTTTCTTTTTTTTTTTATTATT
>NC_034613.1:123898017-123914243 GCF_900095145.1 Mus pahari | reverse complement strand
TTCCATCCAGTAGCTGGCTGTGATCATCCATTTCGGTGTTTACCAGGCACTGGCGTAGCCTCACAAGAGGCCACAATATCAGGGACCCTTCAGCAGTGTGAAGAATTTTTAAAGGACAATTACATTGAAAATTGTAATTAAGAGCATAGAGAGATTGTTCAGCAATTAAGAATACTTGTTCTTCTAGCAAAGGATCCACTTTTGTTTCCCAGAATGTATAAAGTGGCTCAAAACCATCCATGACTCCAGTTCCAAGGGACCCAGTGCCCTCTTCTGGTCTCTACAGATAGCAGGTACACACATAAATGAAAGCAAAACACCTATACATATAAAATAAAATGAAGAATTATTTTAAAGCAGCTTTTTAAAGACCAGTACTTTCTAAAAACCAAAGAAAAGAAAACTATAGTTAACTTGGGAAATATTATTTTTTCCACCTCATTTAAATGTTCAAGGAAGGTGCTTGTACAAGGGGGCTCAGCAGGTATGGAACTTGCCATAAAGGCTTAGAAATCTTAGTTTTATCCCCAGAATGCAATTCTACAAAGTTGTCCTCTGATCTCCACATGTATAATGTGGGTTTGTCTCAGGGACTGTACTAAATCCATCATAGGAGTTATATGATTTAACTCCATCAATATCCAAGAATCCAAGCATTGATACCACAAGACATCCATGCTGAAATGGCATGATAGAGATAAAATTTGAAGCTTATACCCAAAGTATACTAATAACAGTAGTATGATTCATGTTGTCATTATATTAATATATAATTATGTTAAAACATTATTATTATTATTATTATTATTATTATTATTATTAAAATGACAGTTATCATATATTTAACAGAGTCTATGTGCCAACAACCTCTTCAGGTACTTTATATGTATAACTTATTAAGTTTTTCCACCAACTCTATGAGGTTAATGATTGTCCACATTTTCTAAAGTAGTTAAATACTTTACTGAGCTGGCACAGATAATGTGAAAAAGGAGAACTGAACAAATTTAAACTATATTGATGTGATAGAAAACAAAAAAATGAACACCCAAATAAGCCAGAGTAGCTGTTCAGGTTGATGGATGACACGAAGAATGTTAACTCATTTACATCCTATTTTGTTTCTGTGTTTCCTGTCAAAGAGAATTATTTTAAGGCTAAAAACGATACAAAAAGAAAAAAAAACTTGTATCATTACTTAGAAGTGGCTGAAGTGAGAGAAAGTTGGAGAGATAATTTTAAAACAATAAAATGGCAACAACAAAAAACTGTTATTCTAAGATTTAAATTTCACTTTGTCTCCTGCAGAGTAGAATTTAAATTAAAAATTACATGTGTCCCTGGAAGGATCTGGGAAGGTACCAAGCAAGGGCTAAATAGAAAAAAAAAAAGTGAAGAAAAGTAAGTGATGTCATTCGATTCCACTTCAAACCCTGTTTTAGAAAGTAAGCTGTTTATCCTCTGGCGATGGGAGGGTATTCCATTGATAGATGGATGGTGGTGATGATCTTTGAAGAATCATGGAGAACACATGAGATCCTGGGCTGATGGAGATTTGCCCCTTGCTTTTCATTTCACTAAAAAAGAGATAGAAGATAAATTCTACAATTAAATAAAGGCAGTAAGTGTCTATATTGCTCAGGTTTCTTTACTGTTCATTCTCTATATACAACCAATAGATGCTTGGACTAGTATAAATCAAGTCATGACCCTCTGCTGCATTTCTATAATCCTACTACACTTACAATCCTCTTTTCTCTTGCTGCTATGACTTTACTTGTCTCTCCAAATCCATTACTATCTACTCTTACCATTGTTAACTATGTTCCAGTCGCATTGATCTTTCTGTTCCTCCAACTTTCCAAAGGATCTTGCATTGCTGTTATCTTTGCTTAGGTATTTGCAGTCCAAAACCTTGGCAACAGGATTTCAGAGAAAATGCAGCTCTCCAATAGAGATATTTTCACCGATATAGCTACTATGCTACCCTTTCTTAATCACAGACACATTCTATCTTGTTTCCTAATTTCACTTTCTACAGAGTAGTCGTTATCTAAGATTATTATACTTGTGAGTGTGTGTGTGTTTGGTCTGCCTTCCTTACTAATGATAAGTTCAAATTGAATGTGAGCAAACAAAATAGCTTGCTCCCTGTTTTATTTTCAGTCCTCACAATAGTTACAGACAGAGAGTGGTGGCTAAATGGTTAGCTAAATACTGATATCATTAAAGAGACACAGTAATGTGCTACATGCCTTTTATCTGAGCACTTGAGAGAAAAACACACTAGATCTCTGTGAGTTTGAGACTGGCTCAGTCTACAAAGATAGCTCTAGGCCAGCCATGACTATAAGATTCTGTAGCAAAGGAAAGTAATAATTATGCAGAACACCCCAATTTATATAACAATACCTATTATGGCTAATCTTGAAAATTGAAATATATTAGACATGTAAGAGTGTGTCTGTCTGTGTGTGTGTGTGTGTGTGTGTGTGTGTGTGTGTGTATGCATGTGTGGTATTTTTTTTTAATTCTAGGTTACTTGGTTATTTTGTTTGCCATTTGTTTGTTTTATGAAGAGAAGGGGCATAGAATTGTATGAGAAGAGAGGTAGAGTGAACCTGGCAGGAGTGGGGGGAGAGCAAACTATGATCATAATATATCATATGATTTTTTTTCAGTGAAAAAAAGAAACCACGAAAGCATTTGATGAAATGTTATATATTTCTTCATTCAAAATTAAGAGGCATTGGATCCAATAGATTTTTAAATGACACAGTCTTTTGATGTCCATCTATAATGAGAATCTCCTAATAGTTTTGATCACATATATATTTAAGAATATGATAAAAGTTGTCCTACAATGAAGCTCAGTGGAAGTACACTTGCCTTGCCTTCAAGGCCCTGATTTTGATACCCAAAAATGCAAAAGAGAGAAAAGGTATGTATTTTTCATACATTAATCAAGCTACTATTGATTTGTAGATTCTGTACTAAGAGAAACTGAGGTAGAACATTGCCAGTGGAAATTTTCTTTGTTCCTTTATGATTAGTAATTTTATGTGACTGAAATTAACAAAGAAACGATGAACTGATGCGTTTGGTAACAAAAGTTGTTGAAAGACAGAATACACTGAAATTTCAAGAGCAGAAATAGGTAGCTACAAGTAGTATCTATTAGGAGATCAAAATTGAAATGCAAGTCGACAATAAATTTGATAACTTGATATGAGGTAATATTGCAATGCCACCAAAATAAGCTAATCTTGCTGTAGGCTGCATAAAATAGGAGGAACTAGGGGATAGCCTAGATTATTTTGCACCCAGCACAGCATTCTGAATGCTTTAGCCTTTCCAAAGCTTGTGAACAAATATCTTCAGAGGTATTTGACAGGTATAGAAGAGAAACATGAAATAAGATCTTATAGAAACTAGTCATCATAATTAAACTGTTGAATTCAAAGTATGATTTTGGTGTGCAACAGTATTTGGAAGCAGAAGTTGTGAGGCATTAAGATGAAATATACGTGATGTACTGTTCATGGTTATAACAAATACTTTGACTTCACAGTTTACAAAAGACCATTTTATATAATATCCAAGGGCATGTAAATGTTTTTCAAATGACATTATAAAGACAGAATGCAGTGCCTTATTAAGAGCTAATGTTTCACAGTCAGAGAAAACTCAATTATCAGAGGAGACGTTGGAAACTAGACAACTGTTACAGTTTCATCCCATGCATCTCTGCACAAACCAAGAAAATCAGGCTAGTGTGAAGAAAAGAAATCTAAAGTCATCTATGTGATCGTTACACTCCTCTTACGGAGCCTCTGAAAACCTAATCATCACCTAGTTTAGTATATTATGAGCTCCCATTTTGTTCATGTCTGTAGCTTGCCATTGTTTCATCAGAATTCTTACTCCAAAATGAATTTATTGGAAAAGACTTCTTCATATCAGCAGACAAAAATGTTCAAATATCTGCTGTAGCCAAAGCAAAATAATTGTGTATTATTACACAAGAAACAAAACAAACCTAAAATAGTATCTAGTGTTTTCTGAAAGGCAGGCTGTTAACGGTCTGATAATTTGGGGAGAGAATGCAAGAATAAATTCACTTTTTTTCAATGCCAAAACAACTTTTGGCAAGTGAAGTTCTCATTTCTTTAAAAAAAAAAAGTTCCATGTCTATGACAAGATCATTTAAATATATACCCCAGCAATGGCAAGCAGCCCACCCAACTGAAACTATTACAGTGATCTGGTCCATTTACTCTGGACTCAGGCAGCACTTGTACAAAATTCATTTCTAAGTGTCACCAATGTAATAAACAAAGGTGTCAAACCACATGATCTGCTATGATTTTCTCTATAACTGGTATTTTAAGGAGAGAACTGAGCTGGGTATGACTGTGCTTGCCTATAACCACAGCACTTGGAGCCAGGAAGCTCAGAAGGTTAAGGTTTGCCTAGGCAACATAAGATGCTATCTCAAAAAAAACAAGGTGGGAGTGGACAAATAACACAATTGAACTAAATGGACTTAAAGTGTGAGGTGGACACACACCTCTTATGTACAAAATCCAGGTTCAGTTACTCCATTTAGACAGATACATAGGCCATTTCTTTTCTGATAATGTTGTTTCAATTAGCATACAAAATTAGTATAAAACATGTACAGTGTTTTGATATTTTGTTTTAGTTGATCCTCTCCTTCTTCCCTTCCCTGCACTCACCTGTACTCCTTGGTCCAGCATAGTCGTCCCCTTTCCATTTGCATTATTAACTTCCCCACAAGCATGAAGCAAGAATGATGAATGACTGGACATGTAAGTCACCCTATCTACCATGCAGCTTGAGACTTTGTGGAGGTCTGACTCCAGGTAGAAATCCCAAGAACTGACCATCCACCTTCCTCCCAGCTGCTCTATCCACCATGACACTGAGACCATATGGTGTCTCATGACCTGGACCCCAGTTAAGAATCCCCAGGACCACTCTGCCACACTCACCAGAACAACCTAGGACTTGTGACATTCCGGTCACCCAAACACAGATAGGGACCCTCAGCTTGCCCTCAACCCCACATACCTTCATCTGAGGACAATGTAGCTTCTAATACTCAACTCCATGCAAGATGAAAATTTCTCACTGTGACCCAGGCTTTTGTCACCATTGAACCAGCTGTAGAATACAGTAAGCATTTGGGAAAATAAATAGTAAGAAAGTGCTAAGGCTTCAGAAGGTTTGCACCCAGCCACAGAACTTACACCTACCCATCACTGAGCTGGAACAACCCTTGACACCACATTTTTACAACCACACAGAGCTACTTTATGACTGAATTCACTGGGTGAAACTCTGACAAGCTATAGTAATGAGAAACAAAGGTTCAATCACAGTCCACAGAAATCATACTAAGTATTCATACAAAGAAACACCACAAATACCTAATTTACTGCAAACCAAAAGTAGTAGTTATACTAAAGAAAAAAATTCACAATGAGGGCATTACAGTTTTAAACAGACAATAAACACAGAAGCACTTAACTATACGAAAGAAATACTATTAGACCTAAAATCACTGATTTGGCACAACCCAGCAATAGTGGGTAACTTTGATATCTCCCTTTCATAAACAGAGAGGACATCCATACAAGAGTTAATAGGGAAACTCTGGAATTAAATGACATCATAAATCAAATGGATCTAACAGAGATTTATGGAGCATTCTACTTAAGCACTTAGAAGTATCCTTTTTTTCTCAGTCCATCAATGTTTTCCAAAATAGACAAGACTGTCCCAAATTCCTTGTCTCTGTGTATTCTGTTCTGACTTCTTTCACTTATTGTTAAATTCCTACATTTCCTTTAACTCAAACTAATTTTCATTAGAATATTTCCTTTGCCCACCTCAAATAACTACTTTCTCTCTGCTATTTGTAGTTCCCATCATCTGTAATCATAGCTACTCTCAGATAACTGGTTTTGTATGGTTTTTCACTCAAAATTATGAAAACTTTGAAAATGGGGACTGCTTTTCAAATTATATCTTTAACAGCTAGCTAATTGCCCAGTCAGTTATTGTAAATACTGAACTAATTAAAGAATGGAAAATAGCATCAATAAAGATCAGATGAACAGCTGAGGCAAGCAGGTCCATTTAATATTGAGATGGCTTGTTGGATGTGATCCCTAGTACAGGATCAGAGATGAACAATTCACAATAAATGAGGGAAACTTCAAACTAGATAGAACTATTTGCCTACCCCATCCCCTTTTATTTTGAGACAGAGTTCTCTGTGTAGCTCTCTCTGCCTTGGAATTCGCTCTGCAAACTTGGATTGCCTCAAATCAGACAGATGCCTGTCTCTGCCTCTTTACTACTGGGATTAAAGGTGTGCATCACCAAAACTATATCCTGAAACAAGATATCTAAGATATCTAAGCTAAGATATCTACCACACTTTCTTTTTCTCTTACCATAATGATTGATGGACTTAGGTGGTTTCCTCTCTTCAATGTTAGCATGACATCTCTAGACTTAGAGTAGAGCGTCTCACAGCTCCAACATAGAAGTAGGGATTTCCTCAAGTGCAACTTTGGGGCATGTATGTTGCTAGAGGGACAGATGCACCTTTGTGTTTGTACCTCAGCAATGACAATACACACACTCCTCTATGGAAGCCATTGAATTGTGTTATTTTGCTTTCAACTGTAATCTTACCCTTCATTTGTTTTTTGATCCAGAGACTAAATGGAAAACAAAGAAGAAATAAGCTACATATATCAATTTTCAATTTTCCTGTGTGAAACCCTGTGCCCACCTCATTTTCATGAGAAGCAAATTAGTTTCCTACTCTTTAAAGTGAGTTGAAACACTTGAAATTTGAAAACAATGCAAATTTGGCTAGGCAGAGCTACACCAAGAAAAGAATGCATGTAAAAAGATCTGGGTTCTCTCTAGTCCCAGCTGTACCAGCAGCCAATTATATGACATTGAACAAGCCATTCAACATGTTCTGTCCAATTTCTTCATCTGTAAAATTGAGATTTGGGGGTAACTAATCCAGAATCTTTCTCTTGCTCTTCAGTTTTGCCTTGGGCTCAAAACATTGATATAAAATGGATTTTATTATATTACAGAATATGATAAAAATATTACAGAACACTACATCGTAAAGAATTACTAACTCACTTCAAGGCAGCCTGCTTACTTTCACTCGTCATATCTCTGCTTTGCTTTTATTACATATTTTAGATACACCAGTGAAATTCACAATGATATTCTTAGACTCTTAAAAAGTTATTGCTCGGGAACATACCCTTGCTATTCTGGCACACATACACACAGGGAAACATAGGAAGATACTGACTTTCCTCTGTACATGCCACTGCATTAATCCGATCACACTTAGCACACCCAGTTCTTCTGACTCTGTTCTGTTTCCTAACTCTCCTGACCACTGCAGTTTTAAAAGAGCATGGAGTACTAGAGCTAAGGACCTTCATCATATATAATATTCACTCTCTAAAACATCTGGGAAAAAAATCAGGTTTCTGAAATCAATGCATCATAGAAGAAGGATTGCTATTACCAAGGATATTATAAAGAACAGTCTGGGTACACAAGCAAAAATTCAGAAAAAAAATATATGTACACACACACACACGAAAATCATTGGTCAAAGCCTGAGGAAGCAGAGAAAAACCTGAAGTAGTTTGATTCCAAATGATAACTGGTTAAGCTTTGTGGTTTAGCCATAAAACATACTACAAGATAAAGATAATAATAATAACAGTAATACTGATAATAAATAAAATAACAGATAATGAGGTACAAGGGAGTGTGGGTGTAGATTTTCTTTTCCTCGAAGAGATTTAGATTTTCATGTAGGTAATTAGGTTCTATAGGAACAAACAAAACACTGTAGAACTTGCACAGACAAGGAAAAGAATGAGACCATGTAGTGAGAGTTTAAGGCAGTAAGTAACCACCTGGCTCAGAGAAGAGAATGATACCATGGTGTCTAAACCTATGGAACCCCAGTCACCCCCAAAAATCCATGATCAGGATCATGACGCCTGATCAACATTTCAAAGGGCAATGCAATCAAAAATCAATCAGGAACTAACTACAGAACTTTCAAAAGCTCTGTGCTTCTCGGATTCCATCCAGAACTACATTTTCCCTTGGGGAGAAGTCATGGGGGGGGCTGTGAAAGTGATTTCATAAAAATAAAATACATTCTGAGTATGCACTCCCCAACTACTTCCGGAACTTGTCCACTTTCACACCCACACAGATCCATACCTTTTCCTTCTCTTTCAAATTGAGGTCCACACAGGTATCTAAAAATATTAATAACAAAAATAATAAAATTAGATTAAAAGAATTAGAGTAGGCCAAAACAAACAGATTAAAAGGAATAAATGTAAAAGCTGATACCTAAACCACACAAAGATCCAACAAATAAAGAGAACTTCAGACCAATTTCCCTTATGAATATCGATGCAAAAATACTCAATAAAATACTCGCAAACCGAATCCAAGAACACATCAAAATGATCATCCATCATGACCAAGTAGGCTTCATCCCAGGGATACAGGGATGGTTTAATATAAGGAACCCAGATGTCCCTCAATAGAGGAATGGATACAGAAACTGTGGTATGTTTACACAATGGAGTACTACTCAGCTATTAAAAACAATGAATTTATGAAATTCTTGGGCAAATGGATGTATCTGGAGGATATCATCCTTAGTGAGGTAACCCAATCACAAAAGAAGTCACTAGATATGCACTCACTGATAAGCGGATATTAGCCCAGAAACTTAGAATACCCAAGATACATTTTGCAAAACACAAGAAAACCAAGAAGAATGACCATCGTGTGAATACTTCATTTCTCCTTAGAATAAGGAACAAAATACTCATGAAAGGATATAGGTACAGAGACAAACTTTAGAGCTAAGATGAAAGGATGGACTATACAGAGACTTCCCCATCCAGGGATCCATCCATCCCATCATCAGCCACCAAACCCAGATACTAATGCACATGCCAGCAAGATTCTGCTGAAGGGACCCTGACATAGCGGCCTCTTGTGAGGCTATGCCAGTGCCTGGCAAACACAGAAGTTGATGCTCACAGTCAGCTATTTGATGGAACACAGGGCCCCCAATGGAGGAGCTAGATAAAGTACCCAGGGAGCTGTAGGGGGCTGCAACCCTGTAGGTGCAACAACAATATGAACTAACCAGTACCCCCTGAGCTCGAGTCTCTAGCTGCATATGTAGCAGAAGATGGCCTAATCGGCCATCATTGGGAAGAGAGGCCCCTTTGTCTTGTAAACTTTATATGACCCAGCACAGGGGAAAGCCAGGGCCAAGTAGTTGGGAGTGAGCGGGTAGGGGAGCAGGGGCGGGGCAGGGGTACAGGGAACTTTCGGGGTAGCATTTGAAATGTAAATAAGGAAAATAATAATAATTTTAAAAAAGGGAAAAAAGAGGTTAAAAAAAAAAAAAGGAACTGAATGCTCCATGGTTTCTTATCCTCTGCGCCTTATCATTCTGTGGCTCTCTTCATTAAACTTGTGTATCTGTCATAGGAAGAAGAACCCTTTGGGTACATACCACAAAATGCTATCACAAGATCTTGAGTTAGATCTATTTCTAGCTTCCTGAGGAAACACCACACTGATTTCCATATTGATTGGACAAATTTACAGTTCTACCTGCAATAAACGAGTGTTCATTATAATCTGATTCCTCTATAGCATGGCCTGTCATTTGTTTGCTCTTGGCTATTATAACTTTTATAAGATGAAATCTCAAAATAGATTTGATTTGCATTTCTCTGATGGGCAAAGTCAAATGTTTCTTTAAGTGCATTTCAGCCATTTGTGCTTCCTTTTTAAAGAATATCTTTTAGATATTTACTCCATTTTTAAACTGGATTATTTGTTTTCTTAATGTCCATCTTTTATGAGTTCCATGTATATTTTGAATATTAGCCCTTTGTTGAATGTATAGTTGGTCTTTCACCATTCTGTAGAGTGCTCTTTTGTCTAAATGATGGTGTCCTTTCCACTACAGTAGCTTTACAGTTTCATGGGGTCCCATTTATTAATTGTGAATTTTAGTGCCTTTTCTGTCAGTGTCCTGTTCAGAAAATTGTCTCCTATATTAATGTGTTCAAGGTTTTTGAACACTTTCTCCTCTATCAGGTTCAGTGTGTCTTGTTTTATGTTGAGGTATTTGATCAACTTGGATTTGAGTTTTGTGAAGAGTGATGAATATTTGCAATCTTCTGCATAGAGATATCCAGTTAGACCAGCACCATTTGCTGAAGATGCTATTTTTTCAGTGTTTATTTATGGCTTCATAAAATAAAATATCAGATGTCCATAGGTGTGGAAGTTTACCTCTGATTCATCAAATTGGTTCCATTGATGAATGTTTTTATGCCAATACCATGCTGTTTTTATTACTATCGCTGTAACATACAACATAAGTGTATTAGTGAATAATAAAATATTTGTTGTATTACTTTTGCTATCATGGGTTTTAGTGTTTCCATATGACACTGAGTCTTGTCCTTTCAAGATCTGAGATTATTTTTCTTTTAATTTTGATGAGGATCATGATGAATCTGTAGGATGTTTTTGGTAGGATGGACATTTTTACTATGTTAATTCTACAGATCCATGGGCATGCAAGATCTTTCCATTTTCTTATATCATCTCCAATTTCTTTCTTCAATGTCTTAAATTTTTATGACGCCTTCCACTTGTTTGGTTAGAATTATCCTAAGTTATTTTCTGAGGCTATGGTGAAAGTTATTATTTTCCTTATTTCTTTCTCCATGCATTTGTCATTTATATATAGGATGGCTACTCTTTTATGTACTGTGTATCTTGCTTTTTTGCTGAAAGTGTTTATCAACTGTAGGAGCTACATGGTCAACATTTTAAGATCAATTATATATACAATCATATCATCTGCAAATAAAGACAATTTTTTCCCTTCCTATTTGTATCCCCTTGATCTCCTTCAGTTACCTTACTGCTCTAAGACATGACTTCGAGTACTAGATTGAGTAAATATGGAGAGAGTGGTCAGCCTGCCTCAATCCTGGTTTTAGTGGAAATACTTTGAGTTCGTATCAATTTAGGTCTATGTTGGCTGTGGGCTTGCTGAAATCTACCGTTGATATGTTGAGGTATATCCTTTATACCCCTGATCTCTTCAAGGTCTTTATCATGAAGGGGTGCTGGATTTTGTCAAAAACTTCCTCAGAATCTAATGAGATAGTCAGATGGTTTTTTTTTCTTTTAGTCTGTTTATATGGTGAATTACTTCGTCTGATTTTTGTATGATGGCTTATCCCTGAGTCTCTGGGTCAAAGTCTACTTGATCATCATGGATGATCTTTTAGAGGTGTTCTTGGATTTAAATTGCAAGGGGTTTTTTTTTGAGAATTTTTGTATCTGTATTCTTAAGAGAAATTAGTCTATATTTCTCTTTATTGGGTCTTTATGTATCAGGCTTAGGTATCAGGACAACTGTGGCCTCATAAAAAGAATTGAGGAATGGACCTTCTCTTTCTACTTTGTGTAATAAATTGAGGAGTATTGGTGTTCATTCTTTGAAATAAAACCATCTACCCCTGAACTTTTTTGGGTGCAAGTTGTTTAAATGGTGTTTATATTCCTATATGGGTTATAGGTCTGTATAAATTTCTTATGAAATCTGCATTTAACTTTTGTGGGTGGTATTAAGAAAATTAACCATTTCTTTTACATTTTTCAATTTGGTGGGATACAGGTTTTTTAAGTAAGTCCTTATGACCCTCTGGATTACCTCAGTGTGTTGTTAAGCCCCATATTTCATATCTAATTTTGTTGATTTGGATATTCTCTCTGTCATTTAGTTAATTTGGATAAGGATTTGTTCAGTTTATTGGTTTTATTTTCAAAGAACCAACTCTTTGTTTCATTGATTCTTCGTATTTTTTCTTATTTCTACTTTCTTGATGTAAGCCCTGCGTTTGATTATTTCCTGTCATCTGCTCCGTTTGAGGGTTTTATTTCTGCTTTTTTTTTAATAGAGCACTTATGTGTACAGTTAAATTGCTGATAAGTGATCTCTTCAATTTTTTTTTATGTAGGCACTGCTATGAACTTTCTTTCATTGTGTTTCATAAGTCTGCCTGTGCTGTGTTCTCATTTTCATTCAATTCTAAAAATAGTTTAATTTCTTTCTTAATTTCTGTCTTGACTAATTTTTCATTTAGTGGTGACTTTTTCAGTTTCCAGGAATCTGTAGGCTCTCTGTTGTTGATATCCACCTTCAATCCATGGTAGTCAGATATGATTCAGGATTTTATTTTATTTTTCTTGTATTGGTTGAGACTTGGTGTCAATTATGGAGACAGTTCCATGTCCTTCTGAGAAGAAAGTATACTATTTTATATTTGTTTAAAATGAAAGAATGTGCTTAAACATAAATTGAAATTTGCACTTACTCCCTTCTCTCAGGTTAATGTCACTCCTTGACATCTAATGTTTGATATTAATTACAGGTTTATTTGAGTATGTGGGATTAAATTATATTTCCATCTTTACCCTAATATCTTGTTATAATATCTGCACACAAAAACTTATCAAACTGTCAGGGAGCTATTTTTTTTCTGTGTTGATTTTAAAATAAGTTTTGTTCCATTTGTTCTCTGACATTTCATATATGCATATAATGCATTTGGATCGCTCTTGCCATCCCTTTCTCTTCATTCATGTCTTTTCCTTTTGTTTTGTGACACCCTGGCTTTAACCAGCCCATCTGTGTTGATTTTTAAGACTTTAATCCCTAATGCTTCTCCTACATAGAAATGCTACAGCCTGAGGTCCGGGGATTAAGGAGAAAATCATGTTACCCATGGAAACCTGCAATATAAGTTTAGGATGATTGACACAACCAACAAAACCACAATTCTGCTTTGCATTTTGTGGTTAAATCCTCATGACCCATAATAATGACCTTAATAAGATAATACAACACTTAGGCAGCAGCCACGGAAGATAAAGTGCTAGGTTTTAATTCAACAGGACCATTTCTCATGCCATTCATAATAATTTCCATTTTTAAAGTGTTCTAATTTCCTCAGGAAATTATTTTTGTAAAAAAAAAATCGAAAAAAAAAAAAAGACTTTATTACCTTCTTAGTACTTCTTCAGGTAACAGTTCCTGAGGATGGTTGTATTGGCATCTTTCCAATTCAAAGAATAAATCAGAAATTTGTTCTTCTCTAAAAGATCTCTTCTCATCGGATAAAACTCTTGCTCCTGAGATTTGCTACTGGTCATCTGGGCTGAGTTACCAGCAACATGAATAGAGATGTGATATGACCATTTTGCTGGGCTGTGTTGAAATCCATTCAGACAAACCTGGACACTATTGTGGATTCCTGTAAGTGCTTGCTGACAGGAGTCTGATATGGCTATCTCTTGGGAGGCTCTGCCAGAAATAATTTTGAAATACATCCTGCCAGAGGCAGATACTCACGGCCAACCATTGGACTGAATGCAGGATCCATAGTGGAAGCATTGGAGAAGGGACTGAAGGAGCTAAGAGGATTTTGCAGCCCCTTGGGGGAGCAACAGGGACAATGGGCCAGACACAACCACAGCTCCCAGGGACTGGACCACCAATCAAAGAGTACACATGGAGGTACCCATGGCTCTGACTGCATTTGTTGCAGAAGATGGCCTTGCTGGACATCAGTGGGAGGACCAGCCCTTGGGCCTGAGGGGATTCGATGCCCCAGTGTAGGGGAGTGCCAGGGTTGGAAAGCAGGAGTAGGTGAGTGGGTAAGCACCCCAATAGAGGCAGGGGAGAGGAGATGGGATAGGAGGGTTCCATGGGGAAAACAGGAAGGTTTACATTTGAAATGTAAATAAAGTGTCCAATAAAAGAAAAAAAAACTGATTAGTACTCCATTGTGTAAATGTACCACATTTTTGTATCCATTCCACTGTTGAGGGAAACCTGGGTTCTTTCCAACTTCTGACTATTATAAATAAGGCTGCTATGAACATCGTGGAGCATGTGTCCTTATTACCTGATGGAGCAATTTCTGGGTATATGCCCAGGAGTAGTATTGCTAGGTCCTCAGGTAGTACTATGTCCAATTTTCTGGGAAACCGCCAAATTGATTTCCAGAGTGGTTGCAATCCCACCAGCAATGGAGGAGTGTTCCTCTTTCTCCACATACTCACCAGCATCTGTTGTCACCTGAGGTTTTGATCTTAGCCATTCTGACTGGTGTTAGGTAGAATCTTAGAGTTGTTTTGATTTTTATTTTCCTGATGACTAATGATGTTGAACATTTTTTCAGGTGTTTCTCAGCCATTTGGTATTCCTCAGTTGAGAATTCATGTTTAGCTCTGTACACCATTTTTAATAGGGTTATTTGGTTTTCTGAAGTCTAACTTCTTGAATTCTTTGTATATAATGGATATTAGCCCTCTATCAGATTTAGTATGGGTAAAGATCTTTTCCCAATCTGTTGATTGCCTTTTTGTCTTATTGACAGTGTCCTTTGCTTTACAGAAGCTTTGCAATTTTATGAGGTCCCATTTGTGGATTCTTGATCTTACAGCACAAGCCATTGGTGTTCTGTTCAGCAATTTTTCGCCTGTGAAAATTTTCAGATTTTTTCCCCATATCTTTGAGGCACTTCCCCACTTTCTCCTCTATAAGTTTCAGTGTATCTGGTTTTATGTGGAGGTACTTGATCCACTTGTAGGCAAATGGATGTATCTGGAAGATATCATCTGTATAAGTTTTATTTTCTGAAAAAAAATACTGCTTGGAAAAAAATTAAAGTTTCTGTTTTTCATTTTATTTTAAATAAAGACTACCTGTTCATAAACAGACCTTGAGCGCTACAGACCTCTCTTCAAAGTTAAGGGCGCATCCTGTGCATGAGTCAGAGAGTTTGAAAGCAATGGTAGTGAGCATTAGCTGAAGCCCAGCATATTTTGTGAAACATGCCAAAAGCTTTGAGATGGCACATAGGAAAACAATACCTATTGTTTGAAAAATATCATGCTACAATCAGGAACTTTAGTCTTTTTCAAATAAAAAATACTTGAAAGACTAGGTTATGTAACTTAAAGAATTTTGAAATATATCAACACCATTACTGTTCAGTTAACACTAAAATAAATTTAATAGTGATACAAGTTAAATTTTTCAAAGTTAAATGGATTTTTAAGAGATTTGCTTATTTTCTTATTATAGAATTTTTAAGTTTTGAGTTTTGAGATTATAATGTCACTATACCTTTTCCTTTCCTCCTTTTGAAGTCTCCTATGCAATTGATTTGCCCTCTCAAATTTGTATACATATGCTTATATATATGCATATACATCTATAAATACATATGCATATATGTATATATATACATATGCGTATACATATACATATACTGTGTATATGATATATATATATGTGTGTGTGTGTATATGTGTGTATATACATATATTGTATGTATGACACACAAACACACATATATATACATCATATATATATATATATATATATATATATATATATGTGTGTGTGTGTGTGTGTGTGTACCTGTGTATGTGTATATATGTATATCAGTTAGGACTAGGCCCCAAAACTCTGTATTTTGGGTCAGTTCTAGTTTTCTTATATTGTCTCCATATAGTACAAAAAGTTGTTTTTCTTGATGACGGATAAGGACTACACTTATCTATGGACATTAAAATAAATATTTAGTATGAAGTTAGGTGTTATATTGGTTTAGTAAAATGGCAGTTGTGAGTTCTTGTCCCAGACCAATGATGTACATGTCCCAGATAATTGGATATTTCCAGTAGTAGGTATGATTCCACTTTTCTTGAGTAGGCCTTAAGTCCAATTAGAGAATTATTAATCATCAACAAGATAATGTGTGTCACTACTGAACTTGTACATTAACTTGAGGTTATCATTCCATCCAGGCTGTTGCTATTTGTGATCTGTAGTCATAGTAACTGAGAAAGACTGTTGGTTGATTTCCTCCTTTGAAAGCTTGCATTGCACCTTCTGAAAACCCTGAAGCTATTCCTCATCAAATCGGATCCAGATCTCTAGGTCCTGTTTCTGATATGTACATACGTGTGTGTGTGTGTGTGTGTGTGTGTGTGTA
>NC_034613.1:123888618-123896107 GCF_900095145.1 Mus pahari | reverse complement strand
TGAAAAAATGCCCTACAGCTGGATCTCATGGAGGCATTTCCCCAACTAAAGCTCCTTTCTCTGTGATAACTCCAGCTGTGTCAAGTTGACACAAAACTAACCAGTACAATGCACTACATGTATGGAAGTGCAGCAAAAATGCCAGAGAATATCAAATGCCCAGGTGGATAGCAGGTACTAGGTATGACTGTAAAGAATTAAATCTGGGTCCTATACAAGAACAGTAAGTGTTCTTACCTGTTGAACCATGTCTCCAGACCTTAAAGATTAATAAGAAAAAAGCCTTATATTTAAAAAAAAATAGAGCTGTGATTGCCTGTATTCTAAGGTGTAGTAGGCTCAGTAACTCAACCAAGAACCTCCAAATAAATAAGAAACATAAAAGTACTAAGAGCTAGTGGTATAGATTCTATAAGATCTCTGTTTATGCTTGTTTCACTACCCATAGAAAGGGAGCTAAATTTGACATACTCTTCCCTCTCTCTTGGAAGAAAAAATATCTAATAGAGTCATCTCAGTAGCAGCAAACATAAGGGAAGAAAGAAACAGAGGGATCAGTGGGAAACAGTGGAAGGAAAACAAGCAGAGGGAAAGATCATTGATACTTCAAAGTACAGGAAAGTTGGCATGCACCAAGCACTTAGTGACATGAACATAGAGACTGCAGTGATGAAAAAAAGAAAGGAAGCCTCATCGAGTGAGTGATTTGGGGACTTATGGCCAAAGGAGAAGCTAACCCCCCACTAACAACTAAGATAATTGTGGAGTTAGAGTCATCAGAACAAAAGAAAGTGAATGTGAATGTAGGTACTCTAGGTGCCTAAGGTGCCCCCAATGTTAGTTGTATCTGAAGGCTTATTATGCCAAACAGTAAAATCGTTGACATGTATAAAGTCCCAGATCTATCATATCCATAAAAAATCTTTATGAAGGCAGTGATGCTTAGAGTGTATTTTAGTACAATTTCTACTGTAAACAATCACTTTGTCCTCTAACTCTTGAAGGATAAAGCTTCAGATCTTTGGGAGAAAATTGCAAACTTGAATCACTTAATGCCCCCATCATATAAGACAACTGAATGGTAATTCTACATAGAAAATCCACAAACTGTCAAATGTCCTTTGAAGTGGTATTAATGGGTAAATATGGATGGTTCTTGGGCAGATTCTTGACTGACACATTTGAGACAGCACACTATAGTCTTTAAGCATAAAAGTTCTGGTGCCAGACAGTCTAGCTTAAAGTCCTGTCCCTGTCACTTGCTAATCTCTCCTTGGTGACATCATACTAAATAACAGCTTAAATGAAAAAAAAAAAGTCCCAAGAACGATTTGGTTTATTTTTTCGTTATTTTTTGGTTAGCATAAAAATAATGTATTTCATTATTATATGTTCATACACATATTTGTACTTTGCTCATATATGCTATAGGTAAATTCTCACTTTGCATCTAAATTTCTTTTTTATTGAAAATAAATTTTATACAATATACTCTGATGATAGGCTTACCTCCTTCATCTCCCAGAACCTTCCACCTTCCCATGTCCACACCCATCTAACTCCATGCCTTCTTTCCTCTCCCTCCCCCATCAAACAAGCAGGAAAATAAAGCAGAATTTAAAGGAAGAAAGAAAAGGCATGAGAAACAAATCCATATGGAGAGATACACATGCACAGAAACAGGTTCCATAAACACACAAAATTAGAAGAGCAGAAACATAAAAATACCCAAACAAAGCAACATGAGACAAAAAGTCTACAAAATACCATTTGGCTTGTTTTGTGTTAGCCATTTACTGCTGGGCCTGGGGCCCGCCCTAAAATGTGGTTAGTATATCCAGTGAGACTCCATTGGAGAACACCAATATTTTATGTGCAAGTGGTTGTCAATTGGAGATAGGGATGGAAGCCTGCGTCTACATTCCCCCGTAAGCATTGGGACCCCAGCTGACTTGGACCCGTGTAGGCTTTGTGCGTGTTAGTACAGATGTGTGAGTTCATATGTGTGTCAGTCTTTTTGCACCTGGAAGACACACTGTTTCCTATCATCCGTCCCTTCTGGCTCTTCCCATCTTTCTGCCTCATCTTCCACTTAGTTTCCTGAGCACTGAGGGAAGAGGTTTGGTGCAAATATTACACAGAGGACTGACTGTTTCTCTGCCTCTCAGCACATTATGGTATCTAAATTTCTCCCTCTGTAAAATATAGTTAATAGATAATTCCTAGTTTATGTTGGGGCTGAGACTCTGGCAGATACAAAGTTAACATAGTGCCCAGGATACAGGAAATATTAAATGTGAACAATGTTAGCATTATATATGGACATGGCATTATACATCACATGGACCAACCTTTATGTCCCTTCATTTTAATGCTCACTTTGCACTTCCTTCATCTCTTTGTTCTTCTGTTTCATGATTTCCTGATCTGCAACAGCCCATCCTACTATTTCCAGTGTAGCAGTTCCTTTCCCAATGTGTTACCTTTGTCTCAAAAGTAATATTAATGATGGGTTAGGGTTATCAGTCTCTTCTTTCAGATAATGAAGCCAAAGTTCACTCCATTAAGAAAACATTGCCTTGTGGAAATGTTTTCCAGACTTGCTTCTGACTCAGCATCCAGTAATAAGCCTTGGAGTTAAACAGTAAGCAGTAATTTCATTCTTGCCTCCAGGTAGTACTTTTTTCTCCTCCTCCATCTGCCATATTGCAAGCCACAGAAGTCCAAGTGACAACGTCTAGAGACTCAAATGATTATTTATTTCCCCATGCATTCTATATTTTTGGTAGGAGTTGGGAGACACTTTTCAGATTCATAATAAGCAAGTTCATGCTTATATACTTAATACCCTAAAGGAAAATAGGAACGACTTGAAAGAGATTACTTGAAGAAGATTGTGAATGCAAAGGAAATCAAAAACAAAACAAAAATAAAAGGAAGAAGGATAATCTGACGGTCAAAGGATGCTTTCAAACATGGCTTTACAGTTTTCTTCCTGTGTTCATTGAAAAAAAAAAAGACAGAAAATACCCATAAGCATGTCCCCATAATATTTTTCACAAGAGGGCACTGGTACACAGGGTAATGTGAGGAGGGACCAAATGTGGCTCAAAGCCGTGCAAAAATGGGATGCCCAAACTGAAACTAGCCATGGAACCCTCCTTTTCCTATGTTTCACATCATCTGTTCTCCTGATTGTGCTCTTGGGCACACAGAGAAGCTCCAAGTAGAAAATGAAGCCAAAAATAATATAAATACTGCAATACCAAAGAAAGCTCTCTCAATGTTATAGCACAGAAGTGAAATCCCAGCACTCTGAAGGGTGAGGCAATAGGATCACGAGTTGGAAGACACTGTGAGCTGGGGAGTCTATATTCAAAACAGCAAAAAAGAAATAAAGGAGACAGAAAGCCAGGCACATTAAACTATTTTGTGTGATGGCTGATAGTGTGAAACGGTCTTCCAAACCCTTCCTTAGCTTTCTGTTCTTATATTAGACAATAGTTGTGCTGCTGTCAACAAACATAACCCATCCAAGACTTTCTGTACTCAATCTGTTTGAGGTCTTTTCTGAACATTTTAACACATCTCCATCTAACCAATCTGTAAAAACTAAAAAATAATAATAAAAAAATAACAGTGCTTGTTTTCTTAACTTTTCTCATCCCATAGAATAGAAGGTCACTGGAGAGACTATCAGTCAAGTCCAAGATACACGCTAAGCTGAATGTCAACTTTAACAAAAACCAACACTATTTTTTTTTTATTTTTAATTGGATATTTTCTTTATTTACATTTCAAATGTTTTCCCCTATCCAGGTCTCCCTTCTGGAATCCCCCCATCCCATCCCCCTCCCCCTGCCTCTGTGAGGATGCTCCCCCACCCACCCACCCATCCACTTCTGGCTTCCTGCCCTGGCATTCCCCTACAATGTACTTTGGAACACCCTCAGGACCATGGGCCTCTCCTCCCACTGATGTCCAACAAGGCCCTCTACTGCCACATATGGGGCCAGAGCCATGGGTCCCTCCGTGTGTATTCTTTGGTTGGTGTTCCAGTTCCCGGGAGCTCCAGGGGATCTGGCCAGTTGACACTGTTGCTCCCTCCATGGGGCTGCAAACCCCCTCAGCTCCTTCAGTCCCTTCTCCAACTCCTCTGTTGAGGACCCAGTGCTCAGTACAACGGTATGCTGTGAGCATCTGTCAGGCTCTGGCACAGCCTCCCAGGAGACTGCCATATCAGGCTTCAGTGAGCAATCACTTCCCAACATCCATAATATTCTTAAATGGGGAAATTAAAAAATGTAGTTCTGTGAAACTGCAAATGCTCCTCCCAAAGTGGAGGGAATGTGGAGGCATCGAAACAAGCACAAGTATCTTTCTGATGAATTAATTTAGAACACTTTTAAATGGAAAGAAAGGATTAGCCACTACAGAACATTTTTTTTCTGTTAATATTCTTTCTATATATTTATTTATTTATTTATTTTTGACTTTTTTTTTATTTTCTTTATTTACATTTCAAATGCTATCCCGAAAGTTTCCTATACCCCTCCCCCCACCTCTGTTCCCCTACCCACCCACTCCCACTACTTGGCCCAGGCCTTGCCTTGTGCTAGGTCATATATAGTTTGAAAGACCAAGGAGCCTCTATTCCCACTGATGGCCGATTAGGTCATCTTCTGCTACATATGCAGCTAGAAACACAAACCCCGGGGGTGCTGGTTAGTTCCTGTTGTTGTTCCACCTACAGGGTTGCAGCCCCCTTCAGGTACTTGGGTACTTTCTCTAGTTCCTCCATTGGGGACCCTGTGTTCCATCCAGTAGCTGGCTGTGAGCATCGATTTCGGTGTTTACCAGGCACTGGCATAGCCTCACAAGAGGCCGCAATATCAGGGTCCCTTCAGCAGTATCTTGCTGGCATGAGCATTAGTATCTAGGTTTGGTGGCTGATGATGGGATGGACTCCCGAATGGGGTACTCTCTGGATAGTCCATCCTTTCATCTTAGCTCTAAATTTTGTCTCTGTACCTATAACCTTTCATGAGAGTTATGTTCCTTATTCTAAGGAGGAATGAAGTATCCACAAATGGTCATCCTTCTTGATTTTCTTCTGTTTTCCATAATGTGTCTTGGATATTCCAAGTTTCTGGGCTAATATCCGCTTATCAGTGAGTACATATCTAGTGACTTCTTTTGTGATTGGGTTACCTCACTAAGGATGATATCCTCCAAATACATCCATTTGCCCAAGAATTTCATAAATTCATTGTTTTTAATAGCTGAGTAGTACTCCATTGCACTACAGAACATTTAATAACTGAATATAAATAACATTCTACAAGGTGGTACCCACATGAGGATTGTTGGCATGCAGAATCCTAGGCAGTTATATGCATCCAGGGATTCACTAAGTAAAGCAAAAGGTACTGTTTTTATTGTTCCTGCAGAGGAAAAAAATATATAAACAACAATGAGCACAATAATTATAGTTTTGTAGAATGTTTTTCTCTACACTGTTTTACTTTGATCTGTATGAGAACTTTTATTTTTGTGATGTTGGAGATATAATAACAGGTAAGTTCTTCATCCTATATCCAAAGACAATATATTGTTTATTTCATTTATTTTAAATTTAATTGATTCATTTATCTATTTTGAGTTTTGGAGTGACAAAGTCTCTCCTTTTCTCTGTCTCTGTTTCTGTCTCTACCACAGACATACAAATACACACACACACACACACACACACACACATACACACACACACACATACCACACACGACTTCTACCCTGATCTATGGATTATTAAAATCTGCATATTTTTCATTTATGTGTAGTTATTGTATTCATGTGTGCATGTCTATGTGTATGTAGGAACACATGCTCATATTTATGCATCTATAGAGTCTAGAGGTCAACTTCAAAATGTTTTCCTCAACTTTTAGATTTATGTTTTATGAGTTAGGGTCCTTCCTCTGCATATCTGTATGTGCACTATTCATATACCTGGTTCCAGCAAAGGTTAACAGAAGAATCAGAGTGCCTGTAACTGGAGCTACAGACTATTATGGGCTCCTGTGTGTGTGCTACAGATGGAACCCAGGTCCTCTGCAAGAGTAGCAAGTGCTTTTGACTGTTGATCTGTCTCTCTCTAGCACCCTGCTTTTGCTGGGTGTTTTTTAACCACTGTGATGTCTATATGTTTTTCATAGTAAGTCACTACTATTGCTCTCTCATCTAGTCTACTTGTATCTTGTGGCTTTGATATTAGTTCTATGCTAAGTATCTTTTCACACTGCTCCAGTAGAAGGGGAAGAAGTGTTTCATTATTGCTGTTTGGTAGGACAAATCCGGGCTTTGCATGTGCTCTCTATTGGCATGTGAGAAGTTTTCACTACCTGCCAGTAATTATGTCTTAGAACCCTACTTTGCCTTCTATGACACAACTTTGTCAAGGTGGTTGGAAAACCTTGCTACAACCTGGGAAGGACAGATTTCACTCTCCCCATTTCTCCTCTGCTAGTTTTACCAGTAGCAGCACTACAGTGGTATTTATTCTAGTAGAACCAATATTCTGTAAAACTTTTCTGCTTGGCTCAGCTTTTCCTTTCCTATTCCTTTGGATAAACCAAGCATTCATTATTACTCTTTCTGTCTGTATCCATTTGTGTTGCTTCTTCCATTCCAAATGGAGAATGTATGTGGGAAAAGAAGCAAACAAATGCCACACACAAGTAATTACATATCATGTGACTTAGATTATTGAATCCAGTAAAGCTGCCTGTAGTATACTTCTCTGAGTTTTTTGACATAAAAATACAGAACTTTTAAAATTCTTAGCAGTGCAAATGGGAAAAGGGATACACTGTTCATTGTCTTACAGCAGAACTCTAAGTACTAACACTTAAAAATGAAAGAGTTTGGCTGGACACTAAGGGCACATGCCTGTAATCCAATACTTGGGAAGTGAAAACAGAAGGTCCAGGAGTTCCTGGTCATTTTTGGCTACATAGGAATTTAAAACTACATAAAATGCTCTCCCTAAAGATGAAAAGAAAAAGAAAAAGAAAAAGAAAAAGAAAAAGAAAAAGAAAAAGAAAAAGAAAAAGAAAAAGAAAAAGAAAAAGTTTAATTCAATGGTAAGTTTGCTAAAACAATCATTAATTAGCCTGGTAAGTGTCTGGTTCCAGTCATCTGGCACCTTTCCCCACCCGAGGAGGGGTGTTCGCCCAGCAGCAGTCCCCAGGCCTGATCTGGCACCTGGCACCTTTCCCAGCATGAGGAGGGGTGTTTGCCCTGGAGCAGTCCCCAGGTCTGATCCAGCATCCTGCGCCTTTCCCCCACCCAAGGAGAGGTGGAGAGGTGTTCCCTTGGGAGTCCCCAGGCCTGATCCTGCATCCAGCGCCTTTCCCCACCCAAGGAGGGGTGTCTGCCTGGGAGCAGTCTCCTGGCCTGAGCCAGAAGGAGAACCATCTTTGCTCCAGTC
>NC_034613.1:123865000-123888607 GCF_900095145.1 Mus pahari | reverse complement strand
GAAGGGGGCTGCAACCCTGTAGGTGGAACAACAATATGAACTAACCAGTACCCCCTGAGTTTGTGTCTCTAGCTGCATATGTAACAGAAGATGGCTTAATCGGCCATCACTGGGAATAGAGTCCCCTTGGTCTTCCAAACTTTATATGACCCAGCACAAGGTAAGACCTGGGCCAAGTAGTGGGAGTGGGTGGGTAGGGGAGCAGAGGTGGGGGGAGGGGTATAGGAAACTTTCAGGATAGCATTTGAAATGTAAATGAAGAAAATAATAATAATAATAAAAATTAGCCTGGTAAGACAGATGTCTCATTCCTACTTGTAGGTTTTACTTTCCCTGCTTGTTTGCAAGATAAACAAAAATAGCAAATGCATGATAAAAAAGTAACGGTTTAGAGTTGAGATGGCTCAGTCGGTAAAGCACTTGTCATATAAGCATGGGAATTTAAGTTCAAATTCCTAGAACACATAGGGTAAGACTCAATAGTTCATGTGTATGACCTCAGTGTTCCTATGGTAAAATGTGAAGTTAGACAACTGAATCTTCACAGACAACCTAGTGACAAAAATGAATGGGGCCTTGAAACAAACATAGTGGAAGATAAGGACAAACATTCAAGATTATCCTCTGGCTTCCATGCCTGTTTGTTATACATATGTGCCCATAACAACACATGCAAACACATACCATGTATGCATACACATATACCATACAAATATACATAGATATTCTATATTTAGATATTCTAAAAATATTTCCCTAATTACAGTAAAAGTTATACTTAAGGTGGTGACATCCATGTTGCATTAAACAAAAACATAAAAATCTAAATATATATCGGCAGATTTATCACATAGATTTGGGCACATTCCTGAATGACACCTTGCCAATGTGCACAATGATATGTAGCTGACAGGCAAAATACTGAAACCCTCCAGCAACTTAAGATTTATGAAGATGAAAATGGACTTTCAGACCATATGCAACCAATGTAATTGATTGATATTCTGACTTGTTGGTCCACAGGCATAACGAGTAATAAATACTTTACATATCATTACTTTGTCCATATATATCAGGATATACTATGTATATATTAAAACAAATAAGAGCATAGTTGGTTGAACAAATAGAATAAAGAAGAAAAAGGTCATGAAAACATATATGTGTGTGTTATTATATATAATTTTTCTTTACTAGTGCTGAATGCATTTACATCAGCATATGTGATTCTGCATCTGAAGTCCTGCAAATGAAAGGCTTGAACACAAGTCTTACATATACACAGGGAGATGGCAGTAGTAGAGAAATGTCAACAGAAGTTGTTTAAGTTGGAATGAAGATGGAGAGGTGATAATTAGCTTATTGGAGTAGAGAGTATTGAAACTGGGGAGAAGCCAACAACAGCAAGACAGCTCATACTACAGAACTAGAAAAAGGCTTAGGATTTTGATCCATCAAGAATCTTGATGGGGACTGGAGAAATGGCACAGAGGTTAAGAGCACTGACTGCTCTTCCAGAGGTCCAGAGTTCAATTCCCAGCAACCACATGGTGGCTCACAACCATCTGTATAGGGATCTGGTGCCCTCTTCTTGTGTGTCTGAAGACAGCTACAGTATACTCACATATATAAAATAAATAATTAAAAGAAAGAATCTTTACAGACAGGCATATGATTAAAATTAAAGTCAGATATATCAAATGACAGCTACAATACAGTACATTGTCTCTTATCCTAAGTTCATTCATACACTCCATAAGTTATTTCCATTTACTGGGGCACAAATTAATAAAAACTGATGGTATCATTTTCCTGAAAAGGTTTATGTGGATAGTAACTAGTGTGATGTGATTGTTGGAACAAGATCTACCCTCCTATCCAGAAAGATTCATATGTTCGAATGCTTAGACACAAGAGAATGTCACTATTTGAAAGGACTAGAATTATTAGGAACCGTGTCTTTGTTGGAGGAAATGTGTCACTGCAAGGGGGCTTTGAGGGTTCAAAAGCCCATGCCAACCCCAATGTCTCTCTCTTGGTCTGAGGTTTAAGAAATAGCTCTCAGCTACTGTTCCAAGGCCATGCATGTCACCATGCTCCCTACCATGATCATAATGGACTAAACTTTTGAGACTGCAAGCAAGCCCTCAATTAAATAATTTCCTTTATAATAATTGCTGTGGTCATGGTGTCTCTTCACAGCAATAAAACACTGACCAAGACAGGTGAGTTTCTATTTTAAACATGAAAGTATAAAATCTGTAGGGATATTTTCTTGTGCATCCTGTAAAAGCATTCACCTGTCAGTAAAGAGCTGACCAATAGGTAACTTAGCAGGAGAAATTAAGTGGGACATCCAGCAGACAGACTCTGGGGAAAAGTCATGCAAAGAAAGATTCACCACCAAATTCAGAGGAATTTGGACACGTGAAACTGAGGAGAGGTAACTAATCAGCCACATGGCAGACATAAATAATATAAATTAGCTAATATAAATTAAGAGCTAGTTGGGGAGCAAGTCTAAGCCAAGGCCATAAGCAAGCCTCCATGTCATTATTCAGTAACTAGGGTAGACATAAAAAAGATCCAAATGGCTACAATATTCTGTGTATCAAAAGGTTCAATTTGTATATACTTTTTGCAATTTGTATACAGACTGGCCTGATATGTAAATAGACTACTTTTTTCTGTAAAACATAAACTACTAAATAGAAAAGTGTTAAATATATTTGTGCCTAATTTTTAAAAGGGTGTCTGTTTTAGGGTTTTACTGCTATGAAATAGGCTGATTGAAAAGACACCCTGACCAAGGCAACTCTTATAAAGGCAAGCATTTCATTGGGGCTGGCTTGTAGTTATAGAAGTTTTGTGCATTATCATCATGGAAGGAAGCAGTATTCATGAGGCTAGAGGACAGACATGAGGCTAGAGGAGGCAAGATTTCTACAACCAGGAGGAGATGTGGATGTGTTTTACAGTGGACATAGCTTGAGCATTTATGACCTCAAAGCCCTGCCTTGACAGTGACATACTTCCTATAATAAGACCACACCTTCTCCAATAAGGCCATACCTCCTAATAGTACCACCTCTTATTGTCAACCATTCAAACGCAAAAATCTATGGGAGACTTTCTTATTCAAACCATCACAGTGTCAAAAATACACTAGGGAAAAGAACCTATTTGGCAAATGTGCTAACAAAATTGGAAGTCTACTTGTAAAAGAATAAAGTTAAATCTATATCTCCCATACACACACACACACACACACACACACACACACACACACACATTCCAAGTAGGTCAAAGACCTTAATTTAAAATCAGAAATGCTTAAACTATTAGAAGTAAACTTAGGAAAGAATACATGGGTATACGTAAGAATTATCTGAACAGGAATCCAATAATATGAGAAATAGTATCCCAGAGGAGGGAAGCCATATGAAGTTTAAAATTTCATGCAGTAAATACCATGCATTAAGAGAAAATATCAGAAGGGAAGCAGATAATCATTATCATTACCAGCAGTAATTCAGGTAAGGGGGAAAGATCTAGAATACATAAAGAATAGCAATAGATAACATTTTTGTAAAATTTTTATTAGGTATTTTTTATTTACATTTCAAATGTTATCCCTTAGGAGATAACATTTTTAAAAAGATATATTTATTTATGTGTATGAATACACTATAGCTGTCTTCAGACACACTAGAAGAATAAAGCTATTCTTTATTAAGCTCTTAACCACTCTTTCTCCAGCCCAAAATAATTTTATAATTTATTTATTTAAATATATGACTACATCATCTTCATGCAGAACAGAAGAGGGCATTGGATCCAATTACAAATGGTTGTGAGCCACCGTGTGGTTTCTGGGAATTGAACTCAGAACCTCTGGAATAACAGCCAGTACTCTGAACCACTGAGCCACCTCTCCAGCCCAAGAAATAACATTTTTAAAACACAAAATTATCAAGTCAGTAAAAGGGCTTCAAAAGGAGAAAGGTAAGTGTCTTATAAGTACTTTAAACTATGTTTGACATTCACAGATAAATGGGAAAGGCATACTAAAATTATTAAATTCTATCATGCCCTAGTTAGAGTAGCTATGACCAAAAATCCTATTGAGAATACAGGCAAAGAGGAAACCCATATTCACTGCAGGCAGAAGTGTAAATGAGTATAATGATTATGGAAATGAATATGGAGGTTTCTCAAAGAAAAATTAAATAGAGCTACTTTATAATCCAGCTATAGCATTTCTGGGTGTATAGCCAAAGAATGTCATCCCTTACCACAGAGAAATTAGTATATCCATATTTATTGGTAATAATAGCAGGAAAATAGAAACAGCCTCGATATCCATCATTATATCAATGGATATAGAAAATGTCATGCCTGAGCAAAATTTAATATTATTAAACCAAAAAGAAAAATGAGTAACAAGAAAATTAATAGAGCTCAAGCACGGCGTTGAGTGCCTTTATTCCCAGCATTCAATATACAGAAGTAAAAGGAGCCGGGCAGTGGTGGCGCACGCCTTTAATCCCAGCACTTGGGAGGCAGAGGCAGGCAGATTTCTGAGTTTGAGGCCAGCCTGGTCTACAAAGTGAGTTCCAGGACAGCCAGGGCTATACAGAGAAACCCTGTCTCGAAAAACCAAAAAAAAAAAAAAAAAAAAAACAGAAGTAAAAGGATCCTGTTAGTTCAAGAACAGCCTTATCTACATAGTGAGTTCTAGGCCAACCAAAGCTATGTAGTGATATCTGTGTCACACACAATGACCTCCCAAATAAAGAATATTTTATGGAACTGGAAATTATTCTATTAAACTCAGCAATCCACAATGAGAAAGACAAAAACCCCATGTTTTTTCTCTTATGCAGGTCCTAGTATATAGTGTTTTTATGTATGCATATAATTGCAAGTGGGTGTAGATTAAGTCACAAAAGGGAGCAAGTAGATGTTGGGAAAACCAGAAGAGGCACTAGAACACATAAGATATGAAAGGAGAGAGGAGTGGGTGGGAGGGTTCAAGGGTATGTCCAAAGGGTTGGGGAGAAGATGTGAAGAGGAGAATAATTGTGTTTGAAAAATATCATGATTTAACATAATGCTGTATACACTCACTTAAAAGTATTTAAAGAAAAAGAGATAAATATAGTGCCATTTTGAAGAATGAATAAAAAAACTGAGTTTCCACCTTTTCAATGTCTTTAAAGTTCATTAGAATAAAGAAAAATAGGCACAAAAATTTTAAACAATGTCTTAGTGTCTCATTGTAAACTACAGACATGCCATCAAGAGTGAGAAAAAAGAGGCTGGAGAGATGGCTCAGAGTTTAAGAGCATGACTACTCTTCCAGAGGTCCTGAGTTCAAATCCCAGCAACTACCTTGTGGCTCCTAACTATCTGTAATGGGATCCAATGTCCTCTTCTGGAATGCATGAAGATGCTGTGAATAGATAGATAGATGGATAGATAGATAGATAGATAGATAGATAGATAGATAGATAGATAGATAAATTGTAAAATTATTTTGGACTGGAGAGATAGCTTAGCAATTAAGAGTGCTGATTGCTCTTCCAGAGGCCTTGAGTTAAATTTCCAGCAACCACATGGTTGATTACAACCATGAGATCTGATGTTCTCTTCTGGTGTGACTCAAGAAAGCTACAGTGTACTCACATAAAATAAATAAATCTTTTTTTAAAATTTATTAAAATAGTGAGAAACTAATAAGGAGAAAAGAAAACAGTTGGAGAGAAGAGGACTGCTGAGATATCAGTTCAGGTAATGGTGGGAAGACTTCAATATCCTCACCTTTCTGAGAGATGAACACTGTGAACAACTGGCTACAAAACCATAATGACTTTTGGAAAACAAGAAAATATTTTTGGAAACAAAAAATAAGATAAAAATACAAGTGAAAAAACGTCAAAACATCCTAAATCTCCTAGAACCTGAAATGGTTAATGAATCAATCATGATATAAAACGTGCCCGCATTTTAAAATCTAGCGTGTTCAGAATTAAAGCCCAGAGAAAGGTTGATGAACTATCTGGAAAATAATATATTATTACAGTATAATAGAGAAAGAATAATGTGCATTCAAGTCATTTATATTGGTTCAAAATATTAACAACAAAAAGGAATGGAGACCTGATGAAATGGCTGGCTCAGCAAGTAGGGGTGTGTCCAAACCTGTGTCAAGGAAATATACAGTGACAATGGCTGACTCCTATAAGCTGTCCTCTGATCTCCATACATGCATGCATGTGCGTGCATGCACATACATACATAAACACACACACACACACATGAATGTAAAGAGCAAATAAAAGATCAATTTGAGTATCAATTTAGGATTTTCAACTTCTGGATAATAACATTTACAGAGAGACTATAGAAATAAAAAAAAAAAAAAGGAAATTATCCAAGGACATGAATTTCCCTCCTGGGAGAATGTGCCAAGTGTCAAGTGCAATAATAAAAATAGATCACACTGGAACACAGAGTAGTGAAATCTTAGAACACTATGGGCTACAAGTGAAAACATTGACCCAAGGCAGCACTCAGCCAGCACTTTCAGAATTTAAGGACAAATTATCTCTGATGTAGTAGTTTCTACCAAGGCAAATATAAGGAAAGGATTTCATAGTATTTTCAGATATGAAAGAGTTCAATTAACATTGTTTTGTCTCAGGTAGCCATACACAGCATGTTCACGAGGTTGTGTAATCAAAATAATGAATAATCAAAAAAGGGAGAGCGAAGAATATCGAGTTTTCAGGGATTTCTCAATGAAGCCATGAAATCCGTACTAGGCTTCATCTCAGGCAAACATTATTTTCAAGAAAACACTCAGCACGAAGGATTGGATAGGATCATCATGGTTAGAGTAAGGCATCCAAAAATTTTCAAGAAAAACTTTCTTACAGAAGTTGTAAAGAGATGAAGATGTTCTAGAATTGTACTTCAACCACCCTCATAGAGGATAGTCTAAGATAAGAATGCTGTTGCTGGGTAAATAGTGGGATCGGTAGCCAGGCTGTCAAAACTACAAGTCTAAGGCAAGGATGGATTGGCCGAAAACTGGGTATCCATGATTACTATATATTTTCTTTCCCTTCCTGTCCTCAGGTGACAGTGTCATCAAGCTACTTTTGCCAGGCCAGCATGTTCCATCAGTTATGGCAGACCTGCCCTCCACTTACCAGTACCAAAGTCTGCAGATCCATAAAGGACCTTAACTAATATCAACTCTTGCTCTTGCCAGTACTTCCATGTGAAATATTCGATGGCTGATAAGTAGATGTGTTTTGAGAATCTCCTAAAAGAATTTTTTTGGAGCCAGTTTTCAAGCCTTGCAAGATTCACAGTCACCTGTTTTACTTGAAAGCAAAACTACTGATAAACTGGCATCTGAAACTCTCTCAGTGGCTTTTCCTACAGACTAGCTCTTCACAGAGTCATAGTGAGTCAAATTCTGACATCCAAATAAATGAAAAAATTAGCAAACATAATTATATTTTACAATCTGTTATGGTTACTAGGACTTGGGGTATGAGAATATAAAAATAATTTCAAAAGCATCTGGGGAACTAATGGTTAATGAATCCTGCTATGAAATGTACCCCCAATCTTAAATCTAGCATGTTCATCAGAATTAAAGCCCCAAGAAAAGTTGAAGAAACTTCTGGAAAATAAATTTAATATTAATATGGTGGAATAGAGACAAAAATAATGTTAATTCTAGTCATTTATACTAGTAATTCAAGTCACATTAAAACATGTGGGCCAATGTAACTAGCATTAGAATCTTGACCAGAATAACCCTTGAGTCACTTCAGGTCATTCTGAGCAAACACACTGGACAATTCCATAACTTTGAAATCTAAGAAAAGTGATAGGGGACTGAAGGATTTCAGTAAACACTGCAAGTACATAGCTCATGTTTAATGGTATCAAATTCACGTTGTGAACTTTAGCACAAATCTCACAGTAACTTGGAGGTGGGTAGTATTCTAATTCTGGGAGTAGGGTTCACCAAAGTAGTCTGGGGACTGCACCTAAATCATATGTAAGCAGTCATCTAAAATCTAAAGTAGGGCATACAACAGAATATAAAAATAAGTGCATTCCAATGCATAAGGTAAGGATATTATTTTTGTACTCAGTAATGCACAATGAAGCCAGGAACTCATTTTGGTATGCTGAGTAGAGTGGCAAGAGCCCAGTACTGAATGCCACATTCTCTGAGGGGCAGGAGGCAATGATGCCATGACATTCCGCAAATGTCCTTTCACACGGTCAAAATATTTCTGACAGTCACTCATCCCAAATCTTCCTGTGCATAACAGTATCAGCTGGTGTGTCACTCATAGTGACAGGAAGGGAGAGAGAGAAAGGACTATAGTAAAGAAAATGGTAGGCATTAAAAGTCACTGGATGATGATGATGATGATGATGATGATGATGATGATGATGATGGAGTGACATATAGACCATCTTTAAATACACCACATTGGTGCTTTGATCACTTCAAGATGAAATCTCTGAAGGACTGTGAATGAATGAAGTGCCACTTGGTTTGTCTTTCTCCAATGTATAGCAAACTATAAAAGTTTTTTTGGCTGGGATCTTTAACATAGGTTCAGAAAACAATAGCTTTGACCACCAGATGATACTAGTTATTGGAACTACAATGGTACCAACTGAACAAGTTCTGAAGAAAACATTATCTTCTACCGAAATCATAAGCCACCCTCCATATATCTCTTAGTAACATTGCTAGAATTGACTACTCTAGACCACATAGCAGTTTGTTTACTTATGTGTTCCCACACTTACTGTGGTCTTTGTTGTTTCTTTGGAGTTCACCATTTTGAGAATAGTCCCTGCACATGTAAACATTAATAAAACTTGGGGTTGGAGAGATGACTGTTCTTGCAGAATACCTGGTTTGATTCCCAGCACCCACAACATGGCTCACAACTGTCTGTAATTCAAGTTCTAGGAAGTCTGGTGTCCTTTCATGACTTCAACACACACCAGCAACATATTTGGTGAACATACATGCAGGCAAACCTCATAAAACAAAAATGAATAAACCCTTTTATTTAATTAATCCTTTACAGTTTTGTCTTGTTGATCAGCTCTTATGCATGTAAGGTTTCTAGATTCAGCGAAAGAGCCTATATAAGTACTCAGGAAGAAAAAGGAGGCTCTCTCTTAACCTTAGTAAGCAAGAAGGAAGAATCTCATTGTAAAGCATATTGCCAGCATAATTTGACCTCCAAGTGATAAGGAATGAAATATTTTACTATACTCAGGGAGTGTCTAGTCTCAACATTCAGAAAACATAAAATTGTGGTATGAGATAAAGCTGAGTTTAAAGTATTCAAAATTGGTAGGGGACCAGATATAGCTTAACATGCAACATGAGTTTGGTCATTGGAACCAACTTAAAGGTGCAATAATAAAACTTACTTCACACATTTATCCTCTATCATCCACATGTATGTACTGAGGCATATATGCTCACATACATCATGCATATGCATCCAGTAATAATAAACATAAAATTTCTACATTGGAAGATCCCAAGAGATTTGGGTAACAGAAGCACTTCCTCAATAATTGATTTGGACAAGAAGACTTAGTCCTTTCAGAGTATTTAAAAAAAATATTTTAGTCTGGGTAGTTTATATCTTAAAATCGACATGTGTTCACTGCTAACAATTCTGGAAGCTAAAAAGACTAAAATCAAGGCATCAAACAAAACATTTGGTGATGGGTGAAGACACATTTACCTTTTTCCTACATAGAATCTTCTTCCTCTACCATCCCAAAGAATGAATAAAAAGTTCTGATTTCTCTTTTAAAGGACAGTCATTTCATCCATGGGGGATCCACTCTCATCACAAAACCACTTGCTAAATATCCCTAGCTCCTAATTCTACTTCTTTGCAAGAGTTGATGTCAACATATCAGTTTGAAGAATCATAAATATCCAAACAATAACAAGACTGTAGATGTCAAACTTGAAGTTAGAGCTTACAGGCAATGCCAGTTTATTAAGTAAATCAAAATAACTAGCATTGAAGGAACCACCTAGAACATCTAGTCATTTCTATGGGTCATTTCTATGAAGTCTCCAAGGAATCCCAGGGTTCTTGACCACACCCTTGGAAGGTGACATATCAAAGGCTCAAATTCTTCTGATAAAGTTCACTTCAGATGAGTTTGTGCTAATCTGTGCTTTCCATATCCTGACTTACTTTTCTCTTGTTAGCACATACCATTTTGATTGAAAACCATGAGAAGTTCCAGTAAATCTGAGGAACTTTTGCTGTAAGTTAAACCTTCAAAAATATCTGTCCTGCATACATTGAAGTGACACTTATTTCAAAGAAGTATCAATAATAATAATAATAATAATAATAATAATAATAATAATAATAAAACTAGCATGGTCATTCTGAAGTATGAAGCATTTCTTAATCTTGACTTTTTTATCCATGGCAGAACTCGATACCAGACTTAGATATCCAAAATACTTTTGCATTCTTTTCACTTTTCAGTTGCTGTGTTTGTTTGGTTTTGAGACTGGGCACCATTACATAGCCCTGGATGTCCTGGAACTCACTATGCAAACCAAGCAGGCCTTGAAATCACAGAGATTCATCTTTCATGGCCTTATAAGTTCTGTGATTAAAGATATGTGCTACCATGCTTGGCCTTGTATTTTTCTGATTAGTATATAAGTTGGCCTTGTTTGCCATGTTCACAGTATAAAAAATAGACATATTGCTGTTTTAAATATAAATCTTACTTAGTTGATGTGGTAGAAAGAGTATTGCCAAGTATGTTTTGTATATTTCTATATCCCAAGCTGTGAATTATATAAACATGTATCATAGTAGTGAAGTTTTCATTATTTATTTCCACTTAACTACAGAGTCTTGCATTTAAGTACTATTGTTTGAAAGGAGCAAAATATTGCACCAACATGCCTTGGGCCATCTTCCAAAAGAACAAAACAACCTCAGAATTTCACCTCAGACTGTTCATAGGAAGTGGGAAAGATCAAATCCAAAGAGTATGTTTTCTTCCTTGCCATGCCCAAGTGATGACAATGTCCTGAGATACAAAATTAATGTGCAGTTTTTTTCTGCTTTTATTCCTTCTAATTGATCCCAGCTTGGCCTATGGACAGATGCTTTATAGCCACAGGAATTCCTTCTCTGTGGATGTTGATTTGTTTCAGTTTTTGTTTGTTTGTCTGTTGTTCTGTTTTCCTGGCCTAGAACTCAGTGGGTAGTTCAGGCTAGTCTCCAACCCTTGGCAATACTCCTTTCTCACCTCTCCCATGTAATGTTGTCTGTAAGCAAATTAAAGTCTTGTGACCATTCTAATGTGAGTGTTTGTCTTTCAATTTTTTAAGCCACTCTGTTTTTTCTGCATTGGGCCTCTTTGATTTTGAAATGAGGGGACACATTGCCATGGGAAGAATGCCCTTACTTCACAGTTGTCTGAAAATTTGTACCACCCTTGTTTTCTCCACGCTTCCAGATCAACTCTCTACTCCTGGGTGGCTTCTGCCACATAGTCAGATCAGATATCTAGCTCAACTGATACCCAGAAAATCCTTTACTGTGAGTTCTCTCAAGATAAGATTGACAACTCATTGTAACCAGAGCATTTAAACATAAAATAAAGGATAATAAAGCACATGCAGAAATAGTGATAATATCTCAAAGTAAACTTGTTCAAACTGAAAGGCACTTCAGTTTGACTACTGCTGTTTTGGAAGATTAAAAGTTCCATTCCTTCCTCTCATGACTTCTAGTGACACAAAAATCATCTTTAAACTCAGACTCCCAACTCAGTTTTTCGAGATAGCCAGGACCCTTTCTGCTTGTGAGTCAATCTTCTAGTTTATCTCCCCACTGACTCTACATTGTCTTAGGTTTCCATTTAGCGGAAGTCTTAACTCTTTTAAATCCAACCTTGCTCAGCCATTTCTCAGTAGTTAGTGTGCTCCAAAAGAAAGGCTAATTCTTCTCCTAGAAGCTACCTACTAATTATTGACCTTCTAGTTTCCCATTTCAGAAGTATCAGTGGTCTTGAACCCTATTATTTTGACTCATTGCTCTTGTGGTTGTTCAGTTCATTAGGTCAGATTTAGCAACTCAATGAAATTTGTTTCTCCATATTTTAGGCATGTATATTCTCTTGGCTTATTTACCTATTCTTTTGGAGGTCCCTGAGCTCTTTTGGGGACTATTTCCTAAAGTCTGTTTGCTGTCTACTCATACTCAGAATAGAGATCACTAACAAGCCATCAATCATCCCGTTGTGGACTCACAACATTCCAGGTAACCAAATATGCTGGCTTTTCCATAACCACAGGAGGCAATATCCTTATAGCCATCACCAACATTAAAAAATATTTTTTGTGGTGTGTGTACGTATGCAAGTGGAGGTCAGAGGACAACTTGAACAGTCAGCTCTCCCCTTCCACCATTTGGTCCTTAGAATCTAATTAAGATTGCCAGATTTGGCAAACAAGCACATTTACCTGCTGAGCTAGGAAATCATCATTTTTTGATACCAAAATTGTTTACACCCCCCACTAAATAATTTTAAACAAAACAATCTCTTCTTAACTTGTTATATAAAATAGAGAAGTGCTGAGGGGAAATACTTAGGCTTTGAAATATCAAAGGCCATCCATCCCAGTGACACACTTCCAGTAATATCTCACATCCTAATCTTTCCCAAAAAGTTTCACCAGAGACCAAACATTTAACTATATGAGTATATGGGGGCCATTCTCATTCAAACAACCACAATAGGGGTTCAATATGAGTGCATTAGTCATGGTATTTTGAAATCATACTTGTCTTTAAAAGAGTCATTTGACTCTTTTAAGCATGCTTCTAACTCTCAGAAATTATGGCTGACTATAGTCTGCATCCTTTCTTGCAGATCTCCCTCCCTACACTGTCCATATTCAAGGCAAATTACTCATTGAAACCTTTAATTTTTATCATAATATATTCTGCCTCTTAACCTACAGCAACTTTCATTCACCTTTTCCATAAACACAAAACATTTTACATAGATTTCTAGCTCCTATATAATCTGGTCCTTACTACTATAACCACTTCAGGTTAGGGTAATGACTAAACTTACTTCTCAATCTTTAGCCATCCTGAATGTCCAGTTAATTGAACTTGCCGTATATCATTATAGAAAATGTATTTTCTTTCAGAACACTTTTTCTCTCAACTTTTATATGGCATACTCATGAGAAAGAATGTTAAAATTATTATAAGTACAGTTCTTTTCTCATTTTTGCAAGGTTTCATTCATCTGCAGTCATACATTTATGTAACCATTTAATTTTCATATATATATATATATATATATATATATATATATATATGCATATATCACAATTCAATATCTATTTAACCTTGCACAGTTAAAAACTGAGTGACAAGTATTAAATGTATTATCAAAACATACTTTTATTTAAATACAGGAGATTAGAAAAAAATAGCCAGTCTGAAAGAATGGTCTTTAAGACAATTCTAAAATACTTTTGAGAGAAATAAATTTTAGATAGTATTCCCATCAAATATTTTTAGATACCTTTGATTAATAAAAGTCAGTATGATAAAGATGTTTTTCAAATATTTCCAGTGTAGTTCTTATAGTTTGAAGGTAATATTCTTATACATATACTCAGATATAGATATAATTTGACATATTTTAAATGAAGCTTTAGAAAAGAATAGATAAGGTTAGGGTACTGTTATAGTAGAACACTTGCTTGATACATATTAGGCTCTGATATCAGTTCCACAATGTTTCTGAAGAAAAACAGGAATGATAACCATTTGGATATATACCCATTATAGCATAATAAAAACAATTTTCAGTTCAGATCTATCTCTTTTATTTCTAAAATCAAACCTTCTAACATATGATCATGGTGTCACATTACAAGGAAATTTATCTGAAGTTACTGCTCCAAGGGAATAGAATACTGACCTACTGTAAAGTATCTCTTTTAACCAGACACTGACAAAAAGAAAGTCCAGAGACTGCGATAACTTTCTAAATACTACCAGCCATTTGCCAAAAATAAGCAAATCCACACATGGGGTATTGACAATCACTTAATAAGGAGAAGGAAACATTAAGAAAGTCATGACTTAGAAAAACAACATAGCCGTCTCGTATGAGGCTATGCCAGTGCCTGGCAAATACAGAAGTGGATGCTAACAGTAATCTATAGGATGCAACACAGGGCCCCCAATGGAGGAGCTAGAAGGGGTTTGCAACCCTATAGGTAGAACAACAATATGAACCTACCAGTACCCCCAGAGCTCTTGTCTCTAGCTGCATATGTAAAAGAAGATGGACTAGTCCACCATCATTGGGAAGAGAGGCCCCTTGGTCTTGCAAAGATCATATGCCCCATACAGGGGAATGCCAGGGCCAAGAAGTGGGAGTGGGTGGGTAGGGGAGCAGGGCTGGGAGAGGGTATAGGGAACTTTCAGGATAGCATTTAAAATGTAAATAAAGAAAATATCTAATAAAAAAAGAAAAACAACATCTATTCATGTTTCCTGGGAACTTTCGGACTGTGAGGATGTTGGCAAGCTTCCATTCAAAAGAATCCACCAGGAACCTAAGAGCAAATCAGAAGTCCCACAACACAAATCTTTTGGTCATTGTGCTGACACAGGATCCAAATGAAACTTTCTCTAACTTATTAGGAATCATGTAAGCTCTATTTTATTATTTGGGGACTCTGGGCTGTGCTGGGGTTTTTTGTTTGTTTAGGGGTTTTTTGTATTGCTTTGTTTTTTTGTTTGTTTTCTTACATCCATGTGCCATTACCATAGTGTGTTAAGAACTGTAGCTTTTAACCAGTGTTTATTATTTTTTATCAAAAGTTAACAAAATCAACCTCTTTTCCTAGAAAGACTTATTATTCTTTGCTACATATTCTTTAGTATAGAGTTTTAAAATATCTGAGCAATGTATTAGAGTAGACCTGAGATATTTCTTCATTCGTGTTTAGTGTTGACGTGTGAAGCCAGGGCTTTTCACATGCTGAACATACACTTCATACGTAACTTACTTTTCCCTTCCACCAAGCCCTTATTTGGGGGATTCTATTAGAACTATTTCAGGAGGGTGGAGAGAGAGCTCAGCACTCAAAAGTGTGTACTGCTCTTGCAGAAGACATGAATTCAGTTCCCAGTACCCGTATCAGGTAGCTCACACTGCCTGTAACGTTAGCCCAAGGGATGCCATGCAATTTTTCTGGCCTCTGCAGTCATCTTCATTTATACTCAAGAACAACATGAAGAAACATAAATAAAAATAAAACAAATCTTCAAAAAACATTTCAAAATAATGAACACAAAATATTTTGTCTTCCTATTCACTTTATTGTGTCATACCAAATGAGTTCTTCACGGCATTTTCTAGCTGCTTATGGAAGTATTTATGAAAGCAGAAAATTGTAAATGCATTTCATTTGAATTCTCCTGAGTTAAGAAATCATTCCACTTGTAGATATTAACTGTGCTTCCTTATAACCAATATTTCTGTTCCCTACTTTATTGCACTGCCTGTGTAATTAAAAAATCAATTTTAATGGTGTTAGCTTCTTCTGGATGTTTATGAGGCCATCGCTAGTGTTTTACCACTAGATATGATGGATTGAAGAAAGACATTGTTCATTCCAGGATGTATAAAAAGAACATACATTCTTCTTTGGGAATCATCATGCCATTCCTGTTCTTGGACTCTTTTCCACATCATTTCAAATTCAGTGCATATGCTACAAAGAAAGAAGTACATTCCTTGTTATGTGAAATTGCCCTGTCATATTTAAATGTCTTAAAACATTTTGAGGGTAAAAGCCAATCAATGTTTAAACAGAGCCTGCCTACAAGATAGAAAGAAACAGAGCAACTCATAAAATCTTCAATGTGAAGCAGTATGGTGAAGAATATTTTTCTATGGATAGGAGTCATTCATGCAGAAAAGAAGTGCAGTGAATGAATTGTTAACTTGGCTGCACAAGGAACATTTCACTGATCAGGAGCTTGACATTTAAGAAGAAAATAAATGCAACATTAAAAGAATCAAAAAGCTTTTCCCCCTGACTATTAATAAATAGTAGGCACAGAGTGGATAGAGAGATATTTTGGTGGTTAAGAACAGTTGCTCTTTCTGAGGACCCAGGTTCAGTTATGAACACCCACATAATGGCTCATCGCCATTCATAATTCCTGTTCCAGGAAATCCAACTCCAGCTTGTGACCTCCAAGAGTACAAGGTTTGCAGGCAAAATGTTCATACATTCATAAATAAAGAAAAAATAAAATACAATTTAAAAATTCAAAAAGAAAAATTTGAAAACAATTACCACTGTTTATCCAAATCGATTAAGTAGCATTAAGAAAGGGACTTATTTCCATAAAAGAAAGAAAGAAAGAAAGAAAGAAAGAAAGAAAGAAAGAAAGAAAGAAAGAAAGAAAGAAAGAAAGAAAGAAGAGAATAGCTAACAGCTTTTGATACCACTGGAATAGTGTTAGAATCCTTGGGGTTTGGCCTTTAATGATTATTAGCTAAGACAAAAATTGTCTCTTGTTATCATGCTGCTGCTGAGATACAAAGAGCCAGAACTTTTCAATTGTTGGACGTATTGTAGAATAAAACTCTTTAAAATGGTTTACTTGAGCACAAAGAGAAATATCAACCTTTAAGGTGGCAGACAACATTTGAACCTGATGATCAAAGAGGCCAAGCCTAAGTAGTTGTTAATATTTCATTTTATATTGATTCCATATCAAGGCAAATACCTGCTTTGTAAAATGAATGTTACATGTTTACCCCTTTTTGCTTTTTATTCATATTTCCAAAACACATTTTGGGTTTAGAATTATTTTCTCATCCAAACCTATAATCAGCACTTGGAATGCCAACATAGAATTGCCATGAGTTTGAAAGCAGCCTGAGTTATGTCCTGAACTCTAGGTAGGCCACACTGGTCTATAGAATGAGACACTCAGAGAAAGAGAGAGACAAAAACAGAGACAGAGACAGAGAAAGAGAGACAGAGAACCCAGAGGAAGTAGAAGGTAGGATAATTCAGTGGGTAAAGGTGCCCGCCTGGAGGCCTAGTAAGGGAAGTTTGATGATTGGGACCGAAAAGAGAACAGACTCCCTCTAGTTGTTCATTGACCGTTCTATGTACACTATAACTCAGCCACACCTTCACACATACACAAAACAAGTAAGTAAATAAATAATCAAAGAATTATCCAAATCCATGAATATTGAAAATGTCCAAATAAAAAATTTAATATCTTTACTAAAATTATTTCCTCTTTGTAATATTTGAATTGTTAGCTATGTGGATATTACCTTCTCAGTCAAATTTGGCATATTAAAAATATTTAAAGCCAGGCCTGGTAGCACAGACATGTTATTCTATCTACTAGGAAGGAAATTAGCAATTTAAAGGCATCCAGAGTAAGTTCAAAGTTAGCCAATGAGATCATTTCTGAAAAGCGACTTTAAATATAATTCCATGGGACCAAATTTACACTAGAAGCCTTGGTCTTTATCTCTAATACTACAAAATAGTAGTAGGACTAGTAGTAGCAGTAGTAGTAGTAGTAGTGATATATATTCATTCTTACAAATTCAAAAATAAGAACGTGTAAAACGGAAAATTTGAAAATTCAATAGTTTTCCTTCATATACAGAAAGTATCTACAGAAGAGGTCCCTTGTGGGCAACTGAATTCAAAGACAGCTTAGGACCCTACCTGCAGTATATGGTCTCTCTACTCATTACTGCTAAAGATTCTAACAACCTTAGCATGTGACTTGTCCCTTACATTGAAACTTCACAAAATTTAGAGCTAAGATGAAAGGATGGACTATCTAGAGACTACCCCATCCGGGAATCCATTGCATCATCAGCCACCAAACCCAGATACTAATGCACATGCCAGCAAGATTCTGCTGAAGGGACCCTGATATAGCGGCCACTTGTGAGGCTATGCCAGTGCCTGGCAAACACAGAAGTGGATGCTCACAGTCAGGATGGAACACAGGGCCCCCAATGGAGGAGCTAGAGAAAGTACCCAAGAAGTTGTAGGGGGCTGCAACCCTGTAGGTGCAACAACAATATTAACTAACCAGTACTCCCTGAGCTCATGTATCTAGCTGCATATGTACCAGAAGATGGCCTAATCGGCCATCATTGGGAAGAGAGGCCCCTTGGTCTTGTAAACTTTATATGACCCAGCACAGGGGAAGGCCAGGGCCAAGTAGTGGGAGTGGGTGGGTAGGGGAGCAGGGGCGGGGGTGAAGTATAGGGAACTTTCGGGATAGCATTTGAAATGTAAATAAAGAAAATAATAATAATAAAAAATGTTAAAAAAAAAAAAAGAAACTTCACCTTTCCCTTAAAGAGAACACTTTATAGCTTCTCTTTTATATGTACACTAGTACTTTTGTGCTATGTGGTCACAATTATACAAAACAAGAATTACTTGACCCCAAGTCCTGGAATGTTGTAACAATGTATCCTGTATCTGAGATGGCTCCTAAGTGACTAAAAGACGAATAATGTACAGCACTACTATGTCAGGTAATTCACATCCTAGGAAAAAGGAGAAGTATAACGCTAGATTTCATTATTGTATCCAGAAGATTGTACATTTTAAAAAATGTAAAGTGATTCTTGGCTGTTCCATTTATTTTTAAGATTTATTTTTATTTTAATTCATGTATTTATTTTGATTTTAATTCATGTAATTCTGTAGGTTACTGCAGAGGCCAGAGACTTTGGATCCCCTAGAGCTGGAGTTCCAAGCAGTTACCAGCTGCCTGATGTGGGAATTCAAGCTCATGTAGCCTGGAAGAGTAATGCAATCTCTTAACTACTGCTCCATCTCTCCAGCAGCCCTGACCCTCAACATACCATTTAGTATTTTTTTAACCATATTTGATCATGTCTAACAGAAATGACATCAAATCAACTCATGAATTAGGGATACTGCTGAGCCTACCATGTCCAACTCTGTTCCTTCCAGGTAGCCACTATTAAGAATAATTTCCTCCTGTGTGTTTCTGTGCATGTGAAAATATTCATCCAAAAAAAGGGTTGTGATTTGTGTGTTTAATATGAACCAAGCTCTACAGCTTTTCTGCAATTTGCTTTTATCTAGCATATAATGAATGTCTTTCTACATACATGAAGTAAAGGTCAATCATAGAAATATTCTTTGAAGAAAAACCCAAAGCACCAAAATTCCCAAATTTACCTAATTTAATCCAATCTACCTTGCAGCAGCTATTGAACTTGATAGCTAACATCTTAAATTAAGGATTTCCAGATTTTAACATATTAGGAATTGTATCACAAGATCATCTACTCAATCCTGGTATGGGTCATTTATGAGTTTCTTGGGAAGAGAGCTGTGAAATTGAGGGATTAAATCTTCTTCAGGGTGTGCTATGGCTCCTAATTGCCCAAATGTCCTACTAGCAATGTGCACTATTTATTTACTCACAGGATAGTTGTCTTAAGCAGAACAGGAGAGAAATAAAAGGCTATCTCAGAGAAGTTGTTCCCAAACTTAGTGGGCACGAAAATCACTTAGAATTCTTGTGGGAAAAGAGACAGCTGAGTTCTGCATACAGAATTTCATATTGTAGCACTAAGGCCTGAAAACTTGCCTTTCTAACAAGATCCCAGGTGATGAATCCTCTTCTGGTCCCAAGACTTCAGCCCCGAAGTCTCAAAGAAAAGACTCACCTGCTAGGTTCATTTTCTACTGTGTTTGACTTAAGATCAACAAACATTTCGGAACAGACTTCACCAAAGTTTAAAAGTGTGTATATAGAGAGTGCTTCTTAATCTCTAACTGTTAAAACTTCACTGAGGTAGGAAGTACTGAAGCACCCCCTCATCTGTATTCACAGAACTAAAGCAGCAAAACTTTCTTCCAAGCTGTTTTAGCTTGAATGTTTTTTTTCACTCAAACTTCTTATTGTAACTTAAACCCCAATGCAACAGTATCATAAGGAGGTACAGCCTTTACAAGATGCCTCCCATGACTGATAAGAGCAGAGAATTAATTATCAAAGAAGGGGGGATAAAGTTATGAGGAAAGGCTAATTCTCAGTTACTTATGTGGTCATGACAGTGAAGAATACTTTAATGAAGTTTTATATGCAAATGAGGGAGAAGGCATTAGAAGCTGGAGAAAGGAATAATTTTTTATTTCAAACTAGCACAAAAACTTGGCTGGAGATACGGTCATGTGCTATTGTGGGAAGCTGAGCTTAAGAATGACCAAATGGATATTTAGCAGAGAAATCCTTAAACAGCATAAACAGCAATGTGCCCAGTATACTGTGTGGCTTCTTGTAACCACTTAGAGTAAACTGTAAGTAGAGAGGTGCTTTAAGGGTGCGATTTATACTGAAAAAAAAAATAAGCAGAAAAATAAAACTTGAATTTTTGTGTAGATTTGTTTTTATTTTTAATTTTGTGTGTGAGTGGTTTGTGTGCATCTCTCTCTCTCTCTCTCTCTCTCTCTCTCTCTCTCTCTCTCTCTCTCTCTCTGTGTGTGTGTGTGTGTGTGTGTGAGTGTGAGTGTGTGTTTTAGGTTCAAGTTGTTAGCCCTAGCCCTGAACATATTCTGATCCTCATGCTTCCATCACCCCAAGAGCTGGGATTTCATGAATGAGGCACAAGGCCTGTGAGATTTTTATAAAAGCCCCCAAGCAGGCCTGAAAAAGAATAAGGGAGCAGTGGGTCATGCCAACATAGGTCTGGCAATCCCTGCAATCAGAGCAAGTTGTGAGGCAGGTACTGCGGTAGAGCCCAGTTCAGAATGCATGAGGAGACCTTCCTCCCCTTTCTCCTTCATAGCTCAGTAAAGAAAATGTGTGGTTAGAAGGAAAATAAAAGGAAGTAAAAGCAAGTATTTGATTGTGTATATATTTGATTTTTTTAAAAAAAGATGAATATGACTATAAAGAAGTCAGGAACTCTTTGTTGAAAAATAATGGGAATGATCCCAATACATTATGGAAAACTTTAAACCTCCATAGCAACCTCAAGTTCAAAAGGATAGAGCGTTAAAAGCCAAAGGTTTAGGGAAGAAGCCAACTATATCCACAAGAAATGAGATGGATTTTGTGGGTGACTTCACTGCTCTGGGCTGACTCAGGTCTTTGCTTCCTGAACTTTAATCCATGACTTCAGGGATGAGATTCTGCCAGATCAGTAGGTCACACACAAGTTGATAAGTCCCTCACAGGTGCTATTAGCTATCTTCACAGAGGGGCTTGATGAAGGCTGGTGCTTCCTGGTTTTGTCCTTCTACCTCTTGCCATGTGATAGGAGAATCTTCTTTTCCACATTCTTCAGCATTTCAGGTGAATGGACAAGAAAACAAGTGAGGCCTCCCATGAATTCAATGTGATGAGTAGTATGTGGCTTAAGCCTGCTCAGGCTTAAATGCAGCTCAGGCTCCTGTTTCTGGAAATACTGGCTGTGGACTTTGATGGTGTCCACATGGTCTTTAGAGGTATACACATTGTAATACCTGGGAAAATATGGCTGCTTCCACCTAGATTGCAAAGCATGCTTTCACAGACCCTTCTGGTCCTGAGAGAGAGCTGCCACAGGAAGTTTTCAGTACCACAATACCCAGCAGAATCGTGTGGTTGAACTGGAGGATCACCACAGAGAGACCTCACCAAGGCCTCTTCAGAGGTAGACCTTTTCCCAGGACAACCAAGCTACAGATGAAGGGCGTTCAAAAGAGCCTGGGAGCAGTTCAGGCATGTGACATCTATGCTTAAGAGCTACAATCTGGTTTACACCTTCAAGCCATGGGGACAAAACTACCTGAGGCCTTTGAGACTCTCAACCCCCAGAGTAGTGTCTGGAAAGCAGGACTTGGAGCCAAGAGGGATTATGCTTAATCTTCTAGATTTAATGTTGTTTGCTTTGCTGGGCTTTGGACTTACATGGGGCCTGTTCCTTGTTTATTCTGTTTCTTCCTTTTAAAATAGAAATGTTGGTTTTATGACTGTCCCATCCTTGTGTTTTCAAAGATCATAACTTGTTTGGTTTCATAGGCTTAACGCTTGCAGGAAATTGGCCTTAGAAGACACTAAGTCCTGAATTTCACACATATCTGATTTCGCTAAGTATCTGGAGATAAAGTTAAGGTTGGTTTTGGACTGATAAGACTTGGAGGCTATTGTGATTGGAAGGATGTATCTCTTGAGTGATCAGCTGAATGCTGCTGAGACAGAGGAGGCCTGCTGTGGTCTGAATGCAGTCTCTGTACATTCAGGGATGAGCTTCTGCTAGATTAATAGGTCACAAGAGTTGATAAGTCCCTCACAGGTGAGATTAGGTATCTTCACAGAGGGGCTTACAAAAAGCTGTTGCTTCCTGATTTTGTCCTTCTACCTCCTGCCATGTGAGACTAGAATCTTCTTTTCCACATTCCTCAGGATTTCAGGTGAAGAGACAAGAAAACAAGTTAGGCTTCTCCTTAATTTAACACGATGAGCAAACTTACTTGGGGAATATTAAGTTACAGAAGAATAAGAAAACGGTATAAGGAACTCTGTCTCAGAGACAGCAACACTAAAATTAAACTTTTGATTTTGTTTTTATATGCCTGATTGTGGGTTTTTTTCTTTCTATGCTTATGCTTTTCCTCTGAGAAGTGACCACCACCAATACTCCTTGAGGTGGCATGTCCTATTTTTCGAAAGAAAAAACCATTTCAGCTAGGAATCTGTAGTTTTATCTTCTGTAAAATGTACTTAGTACTAGGGCAAACCTCTTTTGGGGGAGGGATGAAATACCCACCCAAAGATTGTCACACAGACATGATGATAACAATGAAGGCTGCCTTATATGAGCTCTGAAATGTTTCTAGTCATTACAGAACCTCCTTGAGCAGGAGCAGGATGTTTGGATAGTGGTCATTAAAGGTTTTTGTCTTCTATCATTTAGCACTGTCAAAGTAGAAAGGGAGCCCCTGAAGTAGAGAGTCATTCTCAGCAGATGCCATGTGTTGATTGAGTCCTTCCCTTTATTTATTTATTTATTTATTTATTTATTTATTTATTTATTTATTTATTTTTAAAATTTATTGAGACAGGGTTTCTCCATGTAGCCCTGGCTGTCCTGGAAGTTACTCTGTAGAGCAGGCTGGCCTTGAACTCAGAGATCCCTTTGCCTCTGCCTCCCTAGTGCTGGGATTAATGGCATGCGTCACCACTGCCCGGCTACTTTTTCTTATTTATAAATCAGCTACCCTATGAACATACTGGAGCATGTGTTCTTATTACCAGTTGGAACATCTTCTGGGTATATACCTAGAAGAGGTATTGCTGGATCTTCTGGTAGTACTAGTCCAGTTTTCTGAGGAACTGCCAGACTGATTGCCAGAGCGGTTGTAAAAGCTTGCAATTCCACCAGCAATGGAGGAGTGTTCCTCTTTCTCCACAACCT
>NC_034613.1:123833456-123863564 GCF_900095145.1 Mus pahari | reverse complement strand
TCTATAGGATAGAACACAGAGACCCCAATAGAGGAGCTAGAGAAAGTACCCAAGGAACTGAAGGGGGCTGCAACCCTATAGTTGGAACAACAATATGAACTAATCAGTACTCCCAGAGCTCGTGTATATGTAGCAGAAGATGGCTTAGTTAGCCATTGTTGGGAAGAGAGGCCCCTTGGTCTTGCAAAGTTTATATGCCCCATACAGGGGAACACCAGGGCCAAGAAGTGTGAGTGGGTGGGCAGGGGAGCAGGGTGGGGGAGGGTATAGGTGACATTCAGGATAGTATTTGAAGTGTAAATGAAGAAAATATCTAATAAAATAAGTTAAAAAAAATCAGCTACCCTGTGGTAGAAGATGTAAGAGCAAATCTAAGGCATGTGGTTTGTTAATATTGACCTTAACTAAGTGCTTCAGATGACACTTAGAGCCACTATGGGTTTTTTGTTTTGGGGGTGTTTTTGTTTTTGTTTTTGTTGTTCTTTTTTTTAAATGTAGTATAACCTTAGAGGAATAAAAGAGAAGACAAGAAAAATCAACAGCAACGAGGAAAATGAGAATGCAAAATGGTTCATTATAATACATTTCTACTGAGCCTCCATAAAAGCTCCTGGCAGAAACTGGGTCCTTCAAATGAAGCTTTTCTTCATTCCCAACATCTAGCTGTGTTTTTCTTTTACCCAAATGATTCCAGCATTCATCTGAAAAAGCATAATGAAGAATGAAAAGAGTCCTGGGTTCCAGACTTAGGTTTACATTGCCTACCTATATTTCTACCTTGAATTTGTTTCATCTATAAAAGAGATAAAATACTGAGATGTGTTTGGCAGATTACAAGGACTTCCATAGCGTGCATTTAAATCACTTAGCATGGCTCCTAGCACATATTACATATTACTCCTTAGGAAATAATAGAAAAACAAAATTGAATTTCCAGCTGTACCTTTCTTCCAACAGAAACACAATACTATGCCAATAAAACCATTTTTTTTTTGTTTACTGAGTGTTACCTAAATTGACTTTACTTATTGCATGAGTGCTATAGGACAAAGGAAGTATCAATACACATAGACTCAACTGAAAAGCTATCCAGGAGAGTTTTGCAATAATTGAGCTGTTTGTGATCAGTTGAGACATTTATGGTAGGAGCACATGGTAAAGCAGCAGTTTACCAGGATGCCAGGGGAGAGAAAGAGGAAATGGCTCATCTCATATAACCCTCTGTGGGCATATCCCCAATGACATGGAGACCTCCCATAAGTCTCATCGTTTCAAAGTTTCACTATCTCCCATCAGTGCTTCTCTGGGGACCAAAGCTTTTGACCTTTGTGCTTTGGGAGCTCATCAAAGATTCAAACTGTAGCACAAGAGAGATGTTGAATGTAAGAACAGACTTAGGGATGGATTTGCTATTAGAAAGATGGAAGGATGACAAATAATTTTCTAGCATTGCTAGCTAGGAGGGGGAAGAAAATCACTATTTGCCATGAAATTGGAAACGAAAGTTAGGGGTAATGAGAATAAAAGAATAACAGTGGTAGTTGCAGAATATCTACCATGAGCACCCATGCCCCTTGCCGGTCAGAGTCCAACCTACCACATGGCAATGCCTAAACATCCTCTCCCTCTGGACTTTGCCTTGGTCACTAATCCCAGATACAATGGAGTAGATTAAGTGTGACTACCCCATACCTGCCACTGTTTGTTCCTGAAACAACATTCTAGATTGTTTACTGTGTGCTGCCAAAGGTAATGGGCCACTAGTCTTAGGTCTCCTGAATCAAAGTGCAACCTACAGCACAAATGTTGTGGTGTCAGAATGGACTTAGAGCAGCAAAAAACATGCAGGTTCTTTTTCTTACTCTCGTGCGGTGAATAACCGTCATGCTCTGGTCTAGAAGTCAGAAATCTACAAAACAAAGATATGTGAATGATTTAGGTTTTACAGACCTTTAAAATGCTATTTGAAAGCAATGTGTCCTGAAATATGCTTTAAACCTGTTTTACACATTAAATATGTAAAATCCAGCCTGAGGATTTTTCTGCGCAAGCATAAGAAAGTAACTGAGTTCATATCTCTAACACCCATTAAAAAGTCAGATGTGGCAACAAGCATCTGTAATCTCAGCACAAGATGTGCAGGTTGAGGTGTGGACAGAGACAGATGGATTCCAAGGGCCAGCCCATCTAGTGGAACACATGAAAGTGAAGGACTATGTTTGTAGATTGTTTACTTCATGTTTTTTAATCCCAAAGCTCCTAAGAATATAGCTCAATGAGAGAGTGCTTGACTAGCATGTGTCAAGTTCTGAATCCAATTCTCAGTACCACAAAAATGCAGTCATAATGTGGAGGAAGAGACCAATAGAATAAGACACTTAACAGTCTTCTCTGGTTTCCAAATGCTCAGAGGTGAACAAATGAATGATATACACATTCTCATATACACACATAAAATATACACATGCAAAAAGTACAGAAATTTATTAGCATGAGAAAACAGTAAATGGACTGAATTTTTCTAGGGGTATAGTTTGCCAACCCAGGCTCTGAAAATAGTAAACTTCATTGACTACTTGCAACAACTGTAACACTATAGTAGGCCAAGATGTCTGCCTGATTTATCAATATCAATGTTATGGAATCTGGATTTCCAACAGTCAGGTGTGGAATTCCAGTGTTCTCTAAATTTTACTTTATATTTTATGAATTCTCTATGGTAGGCAACAATGCTTCATTATATATTATGCTTACCTTCATAGGGGGCAGTTAAGGTCTGTGTTCTCTCTAATCTGCCCTCATCTTTGTTTTGGTGCTGAAGATTAAACTCTGTTCTTATATAATGAACTACACATACACTCAGTGATTACAAAGCTCATTTATAATACACTTACTTTGTCTTCTTACTGTTGAGCTTAACCATTCTCTGTATGTATCAAATGGTTCTTTTTCTGAAAAATCACTTCAAAAATTTTCCCAGTTATATTATATGAACTTCTTCGAGAAGCTGGTGTTGTTCATCTTCTAACCCTTTCTGCCTTCTCTATTTTGATAAATCATTTTTAGATTCCATTTTCTCTCCTTTCAGTCATACTTTCTTCTTGCTCACTTTTTAGTAGATAATAAATTCATTATGGCAATGTGATTACCTGATAGCAGTAAATCCAAAGCCCTTCATCTAAAGTTTGGAATATTACCTTAAATCACACCAAGGATGTAAATATATGTAAGTAAAGATGTGAGATATATATATATATATATCAATTTTTATTCTTTCTTAAAGTTTCTATCTTTACATTGACATTGCACACCTCTGTTTACACATAGGCTACACTGTCTGTTAGAGCTATCTATAAATGAATTATAGCCATTTTCCTGGTCTCAGAGGTGTCAACCCTTTTTTTTTTCGCTCCCCCACCCACCCACTCCTGCCTCTCCGTGCTGGCATTCCCCTACACTGGGGCATCAAGCCTTCACAGGACCAAGGGCCTCTCCTCACATTGATGCCAGCTAAGGCAATTGTCTGCTACTTATGCAGCTGGAGCCATGGGTCCCTCCTTGTGTACCCTTTGGTTGGTGGTTTAGTCACTGAGAACTCGGGGGGGGGGAACTACTTGGTTCATATTGTTGTTCTTCGTATGGGTTGCAAACCCCTTCAGCTCCTTCAGTCCTTTCTCTAACTCCTCCATTGGGGACCCTGAGCTCAGTCCAATGGTTGGCTGCAAGCATCTGCCTCTGTATTTGTCAGGCTCTGGCAGGGCCTTTCAGGAGACAGTTATATCAAGTTTCCATCAGCAAGCACTTGTTGCCATCCACAAGAGTGTCTGGATTTGGTGTTTTGGTGTCTGTATATGGGATGGATCCCCAGGTGGGGCAGTCTCTGGATGGCCTTTCCTTCAGTCTCTGCTCCACACTTAGTCTCCATATTTCCTTGAGTATTTTGTTCCCCCTTCAAAGAAGGGCAGAAGTATCCACACTTTGGTCTTCCTTCTTCAGTTTCATGTGAGAGGTGAACAAAGGAGGACTGTGATTTTAAGAACAATCTTGAGCAACGTAGAGATCTAGAGCATCTTAAAGTATAAATTAAAGCTGTTTGAAATTCATAGTCTGGTGATTCTAAAATCCATGCTTAAGTCTGGTTCTGATACTTGGTACAATATCTCAACTGTGTCTTTTGACTTTTTCTTCTGTTTTATATTCTTTATCGAAGGACAAACATGAAATACTAGGCAAAAAACCAAAAAGCTGCTATAAAGAGCATTTCAATGTCATGGCAATAGAACTGGGAAAGGAGAAGTATTCTAGAGGGTGGGATGTGCTTGCTGCCATTAAGGATCTTGCACCTCCATCCTGTGAATTTCTCCAATGTTTCTCCACTTTTTCTATCCTTCATCAGTGCTGCAAATATGTATTCTCTTTTTTTCTATATGGTTATCTCTACTTACCTGACGCTTATAGAGGCTGTTTTCCTTCTCCAAGGCTTAGGTCTTAAGAATATTTTTTTTCCTTGAAGTTGAATCTTCTTGCCATAAGAACCCAATGTTCCTGCATATTTTAACATGATTATTTTCTTCTCTGTTTGATGATCATGAAATTGTTTCTTTTGATCTTCACTGTGTGAACATGATTTGGGCTTCTGTGGGCAAAAAAAAAAATTAAAAAGTATAAAGAAGTGTGTGCCTGTTATGAATGCTATCCAGGAAGACTTTCACTGTCAATGTGAAAAGAAATGGTTTTTAAGCTTGGTGAACTATGATTCTTTCTATTCACCCTTTGAGTCTCCAATTTGAGGAGCAGCTATTTTTCCCTGTGACCCCACTTTTATAATGGCATTAAAAAGTTGGTGACCCTTTCATTTTTTTACCTTTTAACTTTTTATTAAGATAGAGCACAGAGTCTCAAAATTTTACCATAGATATAAGTAGACTTAAACAGGATTCCAATACAGTGTACATTACTACTTCACACATGATATTGACATTCATGAGAAACAGAGCTATTGCCAATTCTGACATTCAAGAAGCACAATTATTAATCACAATTCCTTGCCACATTTCCTTATGTATCAGGGATAATTTGTGGTGCTTTACATTTATTTTATGAATAAGCAACAGTGCTAACCTCTTGTTGTTTTGAGATAAGGTGTGGTTGTATAGTCCAGCCTTGATCTTGAGATCTTCCTGCCTCATCCTGCCCAGAGCTGAATTTACAGGTATGTGTCATTATCATGTGCTTCTCCAGTGTTCATGTGTTTTGATTGTTATGTACATCAAGCATGAGACTTCCTAAGCCTAGAGATAGAAGGTATAACTCCAAGAGGCTTTTCTAACTGTTCAATAGGAATTGGCTGAACCTTCAGGATTTTCTAATCTACAAATGCATATGTGCAAAATGAAAATCATTATCTCATAATGGATTTTTTTTTTTTTTGGAGAAACGTCAGCAACTTCTTGGGTTTTGAGTGCTTATAGAAACTGTTTTCTTTTCCTTTAGAGGCTTAGTTTTAATTACACTGGTGACAATGATTGTTTTTAGAAAGCAATCTCAAAATATAGGCCAACTTCCATATTGAGCTCTCTGCATCTCTACAGATGCTCCCAATGACTGCCTACTATGTATAGAAAAGCTTATTATCAGGGTCACTTCTGGTTAAGCCTGATACTTTATTGTTATTTTTTTAGAAGACCTGAAATATTAACAAGACTGGCCTTGGACAAAGATGGTGTAGGCAGCCTCGTGGTGTTATTTCCGTGACAGTGGCAAGGCACCCTTTGCCAAGAATCATTCTCTCTTGCCTGTTCTCTGAAGCTTGAAATCACTTACTGAGGACTTTGCATTCCCTTTCCGAATTAGAGATAAAAATGATAAATCAGATACTCTTGAGAGAAGGAACTGGACTCCCACAGCATTTGGCTTCCATATTAGTGATAACATGTGACTATGTTACTTAATAATTCATCGGATTGCCCTTGTCTACCCCCACAGACTGTGAATTCCTTGAGGGCAGTGACTATGCCTCACTCATCTTGGGTGCCTCGGGATTTTTGTGAGTGCCGGACAGAAAGCAAACAATAAAGAAAATGGCAAAGAATTGAAATTTTTGAAATAAATAAACTTACTTATGATGAAGTCTAAAGAACTAAGAGTAAACCCTTTCTTGGGAATATAGTAGATGTAAGAAAAATACTATTGCTATAAAAATACCATACCATAATATTTGAATAGAATAATAGTGATCATGATGACACATTGCTCCATACTAAATGCTGTCATCTTTTCCTGGTCTCTTGCTGTCCAGTGCATATCTGCTGCTTTTCATTTAAGAAAAATGGGAACCTTACCTAAAAGTTTCATTTGTAAAGAAAGTAGAAAAACTTAGCCGAGTTTGCCCTCCAGGACTATGCTTTGCTACACTTTTAGAATATTCCAACTCAGTGCAGGAAGTGATTTGTGAAAAGTAACATGAAAATCCAACCTTGTATGGAATGAGAACCTGTCCACCCTCCAGGCTCGCGATAGGCAAATTCATACCTTGGTTGAATTAGGTCATTCTTATGATGTCTTTAGAGAAAGATGCACATTAAGAAAGCTGTATGATCATCCAAATCAAGCACGTTGATGATATTTTTACACAAACCAAGGCAAATAAACACAGGGTATAACATTTTCAGTTATTAAAAATCAAAAACATGTCCTCTGATCATTGTGGAAATATCAAGGACCTGCCATTTATTAATCTTTGCACTCTTGCTGGGTGTTGTTTAGCAAAGGAAACTTACAAAGTGCTCTCTAGCCCATTTTCAAGTCTCAATCCCTGTGTGAGCCTGTATTGAAAACATGTGGTGAGGGATGGGTAATGTGCCAGAGATGGTGGTGTTGCATATCACATGTTAATAAAAAATGATGTTGTAACTTTCTTGTTTTATCAAAAGAGCTGTGACTAACCAACTTCATTGCTTCAGCAGGGAACAAGTCAAGGAGTCAAGATGTCAACCAATCAGGAAAACCACCCAGATTTTAGTAAAGTTCTATTCTAGACAAAGAAACCAGCTCATTACTGTAATTTCAGTTCCGTGTACTATGTGCTGGAAGCTGAGGTTCTAGTCTTGGCCCCATTGTGAACCCCCTGGGAAAACTAAAGGCAAATCAGTTGAACTCTGTGTATCTCTTTCTTCCAATGCAAGGAAAGAATAGGCAATCATCCTTGATATTTCAATGTCATAAAATGATTTCAACCGAATTGATATTAACCAGTATCCACAGTAATAGCCAACATTTAGGTACATGTATGGGTAGCCATAATATGTTCTGTGATATATGTGTGTGTACATATGCTTTCAACTCTATGAAGTAGGTGTTACTTTTTTCAGTAAATTTAACTAATTAAAATTGTACTTCAGATATTACAGATCAGACATATAAATAGGAAGTGGGAGTCCAAGTCATAGCTGTTCAATTCTAGACCCTGATTTATATATAAAAGTATCTATTTATTATAATGCTTTGGTTGTTAAGTAGTCATGCCTGGTGGTCAATATGTTAGTTGTTCTCTGATAGCTGAAAATGAAATGGAAAATAAGAGGGAAGTCCTTTAGTGGGAGAAGAACATCAAATAGGATGGCTTAAAAGATGGTCAGCATTTACAAAAGCAGAAAGGATGAGGGTACAGTCTTCAAGGAAGTTTATATTATTCTTAGCTCACAGAACAAAACAGGTATTCAATAAGTAATTGTGAAAAGACTTGATTTAAAAAACAAACCAAAAAAAAAAAAAAAAGAAAAAAAGCATGTGGCCAAGACAGCATGGGACAGGTTACACTGATAAGATGGAATGTGTCTTTCAGGAAGTGGTGCAAGCAAATGTAGGTCACAGGTCAACAAAGGAAGTTTGGAGCTAGCTCTTGGGACATTTTCTCTGTTACATTAACCCCTCTTTTCCTCTCCAATCCTACAATCATGATAAAATGGAGCAAGACAACTGACATGGTGAGCTATAGTATCTCAAGCATACAATTTGTATACGAAATATATTTTAAAAGTTAGGGGCTCGGCAGGTAAAAGGGCTTGTGTCCCTCTCTCTCTCTCTCTCTCTCTCTCTCTCTCTCTCTCTCTCTCTCTCTCTCTCTCTCTCACACACACACACACACACACACACACATGCACACATATGAGTGCACACACAAATAAATAAGTGAAAAGTCTCTAAATTGTGCACCAGTCAGAGAGATTTCTAGAGCCCCCTGCACCTCTTTCACATGAAAAAGCTCAGAACCTGTCATGGGACTAACTCACAATCAAGCTCCAATGCCCCACCCCAGTGACTTTCTTCTTGATAATAAATGTGTCTGTTATCAGAACAAAACCTGCACATTGTTAAGTAATAGATTATCTTCTGATAGCAATTTCTTGGAAAATGAGCTCTGACAGTATTCTTTTGCAGTTATGAGATATCAGCTATATTAACAGTTCTGCTGAGAAAGACAATAATGTATTAAGAGCCATTACTTACACAAAAATTAAAATCAGCATACCAAGGTCATCTTACCTCTAGCACAATCAAGTAAGGAAGTGTTAAGAAATTCAAGGTGATATATAGATGTAGTAAAGTCAATTTCATGTTTGATGAGACTTTTTGAAACTATAGAAAACTTCAAGACTGGACTGGACTTCCAGAAAACATAGAATCCCCAGTGAAATTTGTTCTCCACTATTCTCTAAGCTCTACCTCCCACTGCGTTCTCATGCTTCTCTTCCCAGCAGTCCTGGCTCAGGAAAGAGTCCGAAACACATCTTTCATAAAGTGCCAATGTGTGATGCTGACAATACTCCTTACCACTTTACATAAGAAAGGTACATGTAACACCACATGGCAAGCAGTCTCTTATTTTGTGTATGCAACCCAATGTGGGAGGCATGAGGAGTATCTCATATTCTATACCTCAGGAAATGTAAACATACTAAGCAACGGGTTTTGAAACCTGACATTTGAGCTGATGCACCTGGAAGCTTATGTTTATGCTTAGGATAAAATAAAAAAAGAAAAGAGAGACTACTTTGGGTTACATTCCAAATATGAGACAAAGAGTGTAATTCAATTGGTATTCCAAGACTTTGTTCATGTTGGGTCTGTACTATTACAAAACTCTAGGTGGAGACCCCCCATTGGGGTTTGACCTTCAAAATCAACCACATTTATTTAAATTTTATTGTTTTTTTCTGTGATATGCCTACATACATACATGAGTGGGTGGGGATGTGTGTGTAAAACAGCTATGTATTGATAAAGTATGAGTTCATGTTGATTTACCAAAAGTTTGTAACCTAAAGTTGATACTATCGTCTTTTACATTTATATTTCTGTTCTTCTAGGTTTTGTTTTTCTAACATGATTCCCTGACTCTTATTTTCTATTGTAATCCCACATATAAACAGTGTAATCCTGACAGAAACAGATCATGCTACAATGTCACTATGCAAGGACTAACCTTTAACTCATCTGCCCATTTTGCTGACAAAAATCACATTTACAGAATAATTTCCAACTCCACTAACAAAGAAATGGTTGATTCCCAAGCTTTTCCCAGCCCAATCGAGAAACCTTAGCCAAGAAGCTGTTTTTGCTTCAGACCAAGTCATCTTTACCTCTTGTTATTCTGCTTCAATCATAATCTGTGCTGTAATTTTCTTATATTGGAGCTGATATGCAAACCTCAAATAACTTTCAGTTATTTGAAATTCTCCTGTATATTCTTATAATTATTTCTGTATGTGACTACTGAAACAACTCAGAAAAGAAAAAAAAATGACTGGTCTTCAAATGTTCTAAATAATTGTTATCTCTGGATAGCAAGGCCTAAACTGTTTTGAAAGCAATCCAGGAGACTTGCACGCTTAGAAGCACAGATTTTATTCAATGTATTTCTATAGGCATTCAGTGAATTTTTATTAATGGCTTAAAAAAAAAGTGGCAAGGCTCTTCCAACATATTCTTTCTTCAACATGTTATGTCCAAGACTGATTTTATTATCATAGTTTGCAAATAATTTCTTCTCCACATATTGTGGTGGTGATGGGTATAATCTCCATAAATGGCATATTTTAACTGTAATTAATGTATCATTGATACATTTCTAAATGTTTGCTTCTTGTATTACTATTGCCCAAGAATGTGGGTTCGTGTGTGCCATGACATGCCTGTGGAAGTCAGAAGGCAACATTGTGAAGTCAGGTTTCTCCTTCCAGTTTTATATGGGGTCTAGAGATTGAACTGGGGTTCACAGACTTGTGCACCAAGGACTGAGCCACTTCTCTTGCCAGAATTTGGCTTTTATATCTGACTTGTTTCCTTTAGCATTGTGTCTTCTAAGTTCACCAACATGTAACATATGACAGAATTTGTTGTGATAGTTTCTTTATCCATGTGGCAGTACATATACATTTATTTACTTCATCCTGAAGCTGGCAGGGATTATGATGGTGTGTACCTGAGTTTGCTAATATGTCTTAGACATCCAGATTTCACTTCTGTTGAATACATACCCAGAAGTGGGATTATCGGTACACTTGGTTTTTAGAATCTTGGAGAGCTTTCCTGCTCTTTTCTGTAATAACCCCACCATGTTTGTTTGTCTGTCTGTTTGTTTGTTTTTTAAATCTGCTAACAATTTAAATTTGAGCACAGAAGTTTCATCTTTCTCTTAGAAGAATTATCAACATTTAGGGTAAAATCAAAATAGTAAGAGATATAGATTTAGATAATTTTTATAGGGAATCTTGGACTTTGATAAGAGTATGAGATCTTACAGGCTGAGTGTTTCCTTGAAACATGCCACCACCCATCATAGTGAAGTGAGCATTTTATGTGGTTTTCTGTCAGACAATCTGTTAAAAGATGCTCACTGCCACAGAATAAAGACACAGTTTATGGCTGAGGAGATGGCTCAGTGGTTAAGAGCACTGACTGCTCTTCCATATGTCCTAAGTTCAATTCCCAGCAACCACGTGGTGGCTCATGACCATCTGTAGTGGGATCTGATGGCCTCGTCTGGTGTGTCTGAAGACAGCTACAGTGAACTCATATAAATGAAATAAATAAATAATTTTTCAAAAGAAAGAAATGGAAATTTTAAAAAAAAAAAGACAGAGTTTAATCATTTAAATAATTCTCACAATGAAAATTTTTACTCGGGCTTAAATAAAAGATAAGTACATCACTTTAAAAATGAAATGCTACAGAGCATATTTGTATTTAGGACCCATTAGATCTTAAAGCTCTTATGTTCTTTGGCTTGTAGGAAGTTCCCGGACAAGGGTCATTGTCCATGTATTCATTGCCCAATATGACAAAAAAACAACCTCCTTCATGACCCAAGTCATTTGCTAGTGAACAGCTTTAACATTTTTCCCTAATCAAATAGCCTTTCTTGCTTGCCAGGAACCTATGTTGTCAGACAATATAATGAAAAAAGCAGTGTAAAAGTAAACCTGAAAATCTTGAAAACATACAGTAAGTAGCGCAGGAAGTAGGCAAGGAGTCCCAAATTCATTCCTTGATACCTTCAAAGAAAAACAAGAAGAAACTGAGCAAGAATTCTACATAGATAGACACAGCAGAAAGAAACTAAAGGGACTAAGACTTGTTCTTGAGGGAATTCGTACACAAATGCCTTCACATTTTCATGCCTTTAAATATTTTGGTCTTAGAATCTTGAGCCAGTATTTATTCATTAAAATTATTTTCATAATTTTTAGTTTCTATCTACTGAAAATTGGGATAGTTATGTAATTTTTAGCTTTTAAATTAACTTGTGTATATTATCACCAGTCAAATAGAAAATTTCTTTATGCTGCTTGGAGAATTCTCCAAATGCATTCCATTTTTATAGTTATTTTGGGAAAGTGGTTGTACTTGGAGGCTTATTTATTTACTTCAATTTGTAAATATTGTACACACTCACAGATGCCAAATAAGCACGGTAGCAGCCTACTTCTTTTATCTCTCATTCCAGATGTAGTGCTTGGCATAATACTGAACCATTAGTTTGGTGCACACATATGCACAGACAACAATTAAATTACCTTGAATCCCTTCCCTGAAGAATCACAATCTTAGCCATATTTATTTCCCAGACAAGGAAAGAAAAGTCCAAAGAGCTCACACTGGAACTTGTTCTTTAAAGAAAGGGAAACTTGTGAGATGAGATGCAGTCACTGTAAGCACTTTGTGGATGCCACAACACATTAAGATGGAATCAGGGGCCTCATACTAAGGAAATACATCTGGAACTAAGGACAAAATTTATCAGTTAAACTTTATATTATAGGACAAGCACAGTGGTGCATATTTTTAAGTCTAGCCTTCTGTAGACAAAGGCAGATGGATCCTTGTGACATAGAGCCTAGTCTGGTCTACATAATGAATTCCAAGTCAATCAGGGCTACATAATGAGACCCTGTCTCAAAAAATTAACACTGTGTATACATATTCTGTACTGAAAACATTCTAAAGTTTACTGTGTAGCTTGTATTTTAAGGCAGTAATAGTTTTGCAAGTATATGCTGTCTCAATGTGCCAAAATATTTGTTATGATTCGTTATTAATATTGTTTGTAATGATTAATAATGTTTGAAGTAATTTCACTAGCTTTTTCTCTTCTTTTGAACTAACTACATTTCCAAATATAGCTTTTGTCTTAGTTTGGGTTTTACTGCTGTGAACAGACACCATGACTAATGTAAGTCTTATAAAGGACAACATTTAATTGGGGCTGGCTTACAGGTTCAGAGATTCAGTCCATTATCATCAAGGTGGGAGCATGGCAGTATTCGAGCAGACATCCTTCCTTCTGAAGGAAGATAGCAGAACATTTGTTTCCAGGCAGCAAGGATGAGGGTCTTAAAGCCCACACCCACAATAACACACCTACTCCAACAGGGCCACACCTTCTAATAGTGCCACTCTCTAGGCTGAGTATATGTGAAACATCACATCTTGTTCACATAATAGAGACTAGCCTTGAAGTACTGATGGTCTGCCTGCCTCAGCTTTCCAAGTGTAAGGATTACAGGCATAACCATGCAGTCACACTAGTAATAGTTTACTTAAGGTCTACAATCATCTTACTATCTATTTTGTTTAAATATTTTTGTTTTGGGGGGAGATTCTATAACTGAATGCTGTATTAACATAATATCCAACCTCCCCTCTCCCCTTTTCAACTCCCCTTCCTTCTCCTCTACTACCTCCCAATTTGCTGGCATCTTCCTCTTTAATTACAATTGTTTTACACACCACCAACACAATAAAACCCTACTATAGTATCCTTACACAATGTCTAAAAGAGATTTTTTTGTCGGTGAGCTGAAAATGAGAATTCATGATTACCATATTTCCTTAAGATTTTCTTTCTTTGAGGAGCCATTTTAGGGCCATGATCAAAATGAAAAATAGTCCAGCATCTGAATACTGGGAACAAATTCACATCTTCAAGTGTAACCTCCTTCACTTGATAAGATTGCAAAGGCAAACAACAGAAGAGGCCTGATCATATACATTCCTTTTGCATTCAGCAGACTTGATTATGCCTAATCCACTATTAGGACCAAATGATAGAGAGCTTATCATTAGTAAATAGTACCTATACAAAAGGGACATTAGACAACATAGTTCACGTGCTTCTCCATCATTGATACACATTAAAGAAAAAGATAATTTGATGATTAAAAATAAACAATGATCAAACTTGTTTCTGCCTTCCACAAACACTTGATGACGTCCTTCATTAAATGTGGAGGCTTTTGTGTGTATGTAGGTGTCTGCATAGAACATTCTGCTAAAAATATTAGTTCCTGATTTTGAGAGATACCTCATTAGAAGAGTGCTTGCTGGTATGGCTAGGAACCCCAATCCATCTCCACTATAAACAACTAACTATCAGTTCTCAATGTTGTTTACTTTCAAGGAAAAATGATTATCATTGCCCACACTGCTATCCTCCTGCCTCCTCTCAATCTAGCTACAAATGCTATCGTTTAGTGAGCAACTTACCTGTCATTTGAAACTGGTATTCTGGGATGACTTATAGAGAGGTGGGTGTCTATAAACTTGATTTTTTTTTTACATTACTCTAAGACCTTATGACAACCAGAACATTCTTTAAGTTATCTCTTCTACAAGGAGTCTCCTAGTATCTGATATATATGTACATGTTCCATCAATGCAAAGGGCATCCTGGATTTGAAACAGGGAGCATTCGATTTGTGCCGCTTTTTAACTTTTCTGTGAACAGAAACCCCTAAGAGGAATATCAGTTTGTTGTGCTTCATGTTGAAGAGAAGTATCATTTATCAAGCTCATTTCCTGCAGAGCACTAAATCCCACACCTTTCAGTCATATTTAGATAATTGGCCCCAGTCTGGTTGGAGCTACCTCTCCCTAACTCAGAGGCTTCCTGGGTTGCTGTGGCTTATTAGGATGCAAAATCTGCTGAGTGATCACCTGGAGTAGCTGTCCTCATTTCTCTCCTTTATTATCTGTCATTCCCTCTGGTTCCCAACTGTCAAAGCATCCACAGAAATTTAAGATAACAGTACTGGAAATCAGTGAACAAACACAGAAGTGCTATATGATTTTCTTAGTGTTGAAGCGGAGGATATTTTGTCTCTCTTTAGCTCAGGTCTTTTGGTTCAGCAGTCTGAAGCTCTAAAAACAAAGGAAATAAAATAGTCTAACAATCCTTCTACTGGTCTTAGACAAAGAAAATGAAGTGCTTCTCATTTTTCAAATTGTCCAAATCATCAGGCCCAGAGTTAATTTTTGGCACACGGTGTTTATTTTTCTAGATTGAATAGGAAATTGCAGGTAGGTTTCAAATCTCATTTAATTCTATGTCTATATATTTAAATCCCTTCTGGTAACAGGCATTTATTTAACTATTACTTTACATAGTCTGTGGCATGGTATATTCTATAATAGTATTGATTGAATAAAAAAAACAGTAATTGTTTTTCAGTGTGTGCAGAATGCTTTGGGATTGATGCAACGAAGATATCAGAGGCTTTTGTACTCTTCATGTTTGTGATGTTGCTTTCAACGTTTGGCGCCCATTTTGTTCTAGTTGTTAAAGATTTTTTTTTTTGAAATATATGTATTAAAATATCATGTCATATTATTGAGAATTGGAAAAAAATATATTGTGTCTCGGGTTTCAAAATAGAGATTAGGATGGAAAATTGTGATCTACCAAAAACCAAGGTGGCAGAGGCGGAGGCACTGTATACATCAATACTTTTGCTGTTTAAAAGTGAAAAACAAGAGAAGCCCAAAGCACACAGCCTTAAAGAGCCTACAGAGTTTTCAAGCTGTTGACATCCATTACCCACTCTAGAGCAGCCTAGATTCAGTTAGCTCTTTTTTGTCTATCAGCCTACTCCCTCTCATACCTGTGCTGCGTGTGCGTGTGTGTGTGTGTGTGTGTGTGTGTGTGTGTGTGTATTGCATCCCATGAGTCAGGTTATATGTTATATGCTGAGAATGTGAATGCACATATTGATAAAATTAATATTAGCCATAAAGACTTTCAACCTTGTCATCACTGACTTCTCTGTGGAGTTCCTACACCATTCAAAAAATCCTCTCCAAACTATTTTGTTTGGTCTGATCTATCTGGACCTTCCCCTCAAGCTAGTTTTTTGTTTGTTTGTTTTTGTTTTGTTTTGTTTTGTTTTTTCTGACTCTGTAATGTGAATTTTCTCTAAGGTTTAGTCTTCCTATGGTTTTAGCCCAGATTTCTCCTCAATTTCTTCACTCTGTGATTCAATTACTATCCTAAGAGACCAATACATGTTTGAAATAAATTGCTAGTAAAAGTCACAAAACACTTAGGAAGTATCATTTCTGGTTTTCCCCCTATCGCACAACAGGACAGACAACTCTTGGATAAAATGACCTATTAAGACATTTCAAAATGACCAGTAAGGAATTCAGAATACCAAGAAAGTCCTAATATATAAAATGATTAATGTTTGAGAACAAGAAAATGTTCATAGTATGGTATAAACATAAAATGTTTCCAAGAGCTAATGTGTCAAAAAGCATATTATTAGTATGTTCACAGTCTTAATAGCTGATTTGATTATGAGAGTACTAATATTGTCAATGAATTGGTACACTGATAAGTTCATACTTTATGGGATTTTAGGGGTGTGTCCTAGGTGAAGATAGTAGGTCACTGGGGGTATGTATTAAAGTATATGTTTTGCTCCTGACCCTCATTTTCTCTGTCCCTTTTACCTCTCCTTTACCCTTTCCCTTGCACCTTCCCTGATTCCGGGATGCCATGAAGTGAGAAACTTTCCTCTATCACATCTCTCCCATCATGATGTTGTGTTTAGTCATGGGTCTACAGGGACATTATCAAAAGACCATGAACTGAAATCTATTAAAGAGTGAGCCCAAATTAATCTCTTCTTTTATTTGAGGTGATGTTTTTCTAAGACATCCTGTCACAGCAATGGAAAGGTGACAAACACAGTTTACTCAGTTATGATAGTTTTCCCTATACAGCTGTGCAAACACTACATCTCATTTAAAAATCTAAGAGCAAAATCTAAAACTGGGTAGTTTCATAGTTTATGGCATCTCTACAGTAATGCAAGCTACCAAAAACATCACTGCCCAGTCTTAATGGTTACCATCAGGAAAATAATAGCTGGAGGCTTGATTCAGGGCCTAACGGTCCTGGCTACCAAGCCCAAGGGCAGAGTTTCATCTTCAGCACCCACATGGTAAAGAGAGAAACTTGAGTCCTGCACATGGTCCTCTGACCTCCTCATGCTCACTATGACATGTGCCTCTCCCACACAAATACATAAATAAATGTGCTGGAGGTTTAATTAGTGAATGCTTGAGAGCGTTCCTTTTAAAAAGAAAGAATATGTCCATTCAGGGATTCTTTCTATAGTTTGTTATGAAAAGGGAATAAGAAGTACATGCCTTTAATCCCAACACTTTTAAGTCATAGGCCAGCCTGATGTCCATATTGATGACTAGACCATCCAGTGCTTCATAATAAAATACTGTCACAGATAAACCATGCCTGAAAAATTAACAATGATCTCCTAGCCATGCATGGTAGTACCATGTGTAAAAAAAAATGAATAAATACAAATGTAAAACAAAATGGCAACAAATGCTGAGTAGCATTTGACTGTTGCTGGGTGTGTACAGAACTGCAACCACCATGGAAATCAGTGTGGAGTGGTGTTGCGCCTTGGTGTTCTGCACAAAATGGAAGACTCCCTTTTCTTAGTGAGGCTCCCTCTTCTCTGCCTGATCTGGATAAAGAAAGTGAATAAATGGAATTACTACCTGATTTAGCTATAACACTCCTGGGCCTATGTACAAAGGACATCATAGCTTCCTAAGGAGATACTTGGGCATCCATGTTCACTTCTGTTCTAGTCACAGAGAAAGGAAAACATAATCAGTCTAAGTGTTCATTAATAGATAATTAAAAATGTGGTACAAATGCACAATAGAATTTCATCCAGTCCTAAAAATGAAATTGGAGGAAAAAAATGATGGAGCCAGAAAACATCACATTACGGCTCAGAAAGGCAAGCACCACATAGAGAAAATTCTAGCTTCTAATTTTTATGTGTGTGTATTTATGTGGAATGATCATGTCTAGAAATGAGTAAATTAGAAAGGGGCTTGTGAGAAAGAGGAAAAGGGAAGTTTTAAGGAAAGAGTCAGGGAGTATTTGGAACTAGAAGAAATACTGGAGCTGAAAGGTACATCAGAGGATGGGGAAACAGTTGAGAGAAGGATCAGGGCAAAAGATCAACCTAAATAATGTGTATACATGCCACAAGGAAACCTATATATTTGGAAACAAAATTTAAAATAATAATAATAGTTTACAAATCAGACTACTGTCAGTATGAACAAAACAGTCTCTCTTTCCAGACTTCCATTTATCAGGAAAAATTTAAATAATAATGAAAATATCCATTGTGTGATATAGCCAACCACTATTATAAATTCATGTTTCATATCATAGACACTTCATGATAATCTTACAGAGTATATAATTATTGCCAAAATTTTACAAAACAGAAAACTGAAACACTAAAATTTAATAACCTATATGAAATCAATAGAAGGTAAAGGACAGAAGAAGGCTTTAAACTCAAGCACATAAAGTGGAACTGTGAGTGGCCAATAATCAAAACAGCAAAAGTTTGAATGTTTCAAAAATGAATGCCCCATACGGTTGATTTTCCATTAGTAAATTCTGCTAAATGTCAATTCAAGGCCATGATGCTCCAGTGGCTATAGTTAGAAAGACTTGGAAAATTATGGTTCTTGTCTTCTTTGTTTAATAAGTTAAGACACTTAAATATTTTCTTTATTGAACAAGGTTACTTATCATGAGCTCATCTAACCACTCATTTTTATACTGCACATCTGTTTAAATTCTTCTTATGAACCTAAATGTAAGGCCAATCTGCAATTTGTCATAAAGCCAGAGAAACAATTGAAGAGGTGGAAACTCTTTTATGAATACTCTGTGGGTGCTTTTGAATTTTCATGGGCAATAACTACTTTGGCACGGTAATTCACCGTCTCTCCTTGTACCCTTTGATCACAAGGGCATTAAAGTCTTTCTTCTCTGTGTCAATGCAAGTAGTGACACATGAGCCTAACTGAAAACATGAAGACATTAGCCATTTTTTCTTGTATGAACAAGAGAAAAAACACAATTTTATCTGATCTATGTGTATCACACACCCCTTCTATACCAACGAAAGCCTCAAGGGAATATATCAGGGAGAAAAAAAAACAACATATCTTGATTCATCTGTTACAAACAATGATGACAAAATCAAATCGATGACACTCTAAATGTCAAAGTATGCTCACAATGAGACATCATATCATTTGTCTGCCTTCAGCAAAATAACCAACTAATTATATCATTTGGGCATCCATCCAAGCTCTTCTTAAGTACCACCCCAAAGACTTATGTCATTTTCTTCTCCTTCTATGTATCTTATATTTTCCTGTCTCTATGGCCACTTGCCAAATTCCGGAGAAAATTTCTTCAAAAGAAAACATATTTTGATCATTCATTCACTAAAAAAAAAAATTATTAACCCCTACTATATGCTACTTACTGTGCTAAGTCCTGGGAATATAAGAATGCAATTGCCTGTCAAAAATATGAAGTACTTCCCTTAACTGGGCCTTTCCCAGCACTATCTTTGTTTGGGCTATGATAGAAGAACACCAGAGACTGGGTAGTTTCAGAAGAAAAAATTCCCTTTCATAGTGATGGAGGCTGGAAATCCAACATTCTAGTGCCAGCCTGGGGCTTAGTATATGGTTCAGTGGTAGATCTCTTGTCTGGTATGTACAAGGCTCTGGGTTCTGTTCCCATCACACACACACACACACACACACACACACACACACACACACACACACACACATCTACTAGCATGGCCAAGTTCTGATGAATGATGAAAGGACTGATCATTGGCTGTTTTACAGGTGATCATGTTTCCTTCATTGTATCCTCACAGCGTAGAAAGCAACACAAAGCAAGTAAGCATCTATGTTTCTCCAATAACGACCATGACCTAATTATGACAAAAGACCAGCCTTATAAGACTAACATATATATAGTCTATAGAAAAACAACCAGAATTTTAACAACTACCATCTCAGGACTCTATAACTTGATTATAATATAAGCATGCTGTTTCTACTTTATTGATTCTTATATCAGATTTTGCCTTTCAGTTTTTCTTGGTTGTTATTGTTTCTGAAACCTAGAGTTGTTTTTCTGCTTACAGAATTAATTACAGGTCCATTGTAACAGACCTCAAGTGACTTACATTCAAGATGGTGAGGCCATTTTAGGTAACAGTATGATTGTTTCTTGTCCCTAATGTCTACAAATCAGTTTCCATTGCCTCTGTAATCAAAAAGGTAGATAGATTTCTTTGTGTACTTTATTTTATCCAAAAAGTCTTCAGATGTTTTTGGTTTCTAGACGACTTTGTGTGTGTGTGTGTGTGTGTGTGTGTGTGTGTGTGTGTGTGTGTGTGTGTGTGTTGGATAGAATGCTCCTAAACAAACAAAACAGAGTTTTATGTTCAGACATAGCTTAAATCTAGAAAAGCAGTGAAAACAGTAGTCAGTGTCATGGAAACAGCCTATGGGTGCTATACTAATGCCAAGTAATCTAAAGGCAGTATGCCATTAATAAAGGCTTCCAAAGTAGAGCAGCCTCCATATGGATGGTTTTTTTCCTGCTAATTAAACAGCTACTCCAGTAGCAGTAAGTAAACGGCAGGTCCCTCAGACAGTTAAATGATTCCTCATACTCCGGTGCTTGAACATCAGCTCTATGAATACCTAAAATAGGACTAAATGAAAATTGGATAACATTTGCTTGACATTGTCATTGGCCTTTCTCTAATGTCAAAGATGGATTTGCATAATTATGCTGAAAGCCAGGAAAATGTACCCAGCAGGAAGCTTTCTGGCTGGTGTGAGGTTTTAGTTCTACTCCAGCTGTGACTCTCAAGATGAAGAAAATCTCCTTTCAGAAAAATGAACAGAGTGCACACTTTCTAAGGCAGTGTACTAACTGCTTAAGGACAATTTGCTTTGCATACTGATTTCCCAGGCCTAATTAAGATAGGCCTGATAAGCAACGGATTGACTGAACAACCTTGTGCTCAGTATGAAAAGGGCTTCAGAGAGGACAGAGTCCAAGCACTGTTACCTCATAAACCTCTTTCTGATTAAAATTCTTTCAAGCTGGCCTGATGCCTGATGGAAGCAAATTTCTAAAGACTGCCACTGTAACAGGTGTGGGGTTAGGGTGCAATCATGTCTTTCAAGGTCACTGCAGTCATAAAATGTCTCTTTTGCTGAAGACACTAAGGCCTCTCTAAAGGGCTCCAACCTGCATGCATTCTACAGGACCTCACTCAGTCTCTTTCCAAACAGGCTTTCTGATTTCCCATTCTGCTTTCACAGAGGAATTGAAATCATTACTTCTCTTTGGGCTGAAGTACCCTTCCTTCCTTCCTTCCTTCCTTCCTTCCTTCCTTCCTTCCTTCCTTCCTTCCTTCCTTCCTTCCTCCCTCCCTCCCTCCCTATCTCCCATCCTCCCCATCCTCCCTCTCTCTTCATCTCTCTCCCTCCCTTCCTCCCTCCCTCCCTTCCTTCCTCCCTCCCCCATCCTCCCTCTCTCCTCACTTCCCTCGCTCCTTCCCTTCCTTCCTCTCCTCCTTCCTCCCTTCTTTTCTTTTTACATATAATTGTAAATAAGTTTATCTTACTATTATTTAAAATAACATAGAAATATTTGGGCTATGTTATCAAGACAAAGAATGCAAACAGGAAGATTCACAACTTTCTGGAATGAATCCTCAAATGAGAGATCACTCATTTGTATTGCATCCGACTCACACACTGCCAAAGGCCTTGACCTCTCCCCCACTTAACAAATGTTGCCTTTAGATAACCAGTACAATCAGTGTCCACAAGGGGGTTTTTCACTGAGTCCTAACAATATAGGGTACACTGAGCTTTGGGAAATTGCCAAGATTTATATGGTTTTTTTTTTCCCTTGTTGACTGATTTTAAAAGATTTCTTTTGTTGTTTTGCTTCATTTTGATTTATTGGTGATGGAAGTTTCATTACATTGCTTAGACTGGTCTTCCGCTCAACAGATCTTCCACCTCAATCTTCTACTACTCATTAGGATCAAACGGTGGTTTTCTGTCAAGCTTTACTGTCTCTGCAAAACTCTGAAGATGAGCCTGCATGTGCATTGCTCTGACACTGTTATCCTGTCTCATGATAAGAGAACTTTTAATACACGTCAGATGCCTCAGAGAATACCTTTCAGCTTAATTCTAGTTTGAACCAAAGGTTTCAATTTGTGCAATTTGCTAAATGGCAATTTGCCTCAGAATAATCTCATAAACACAGAACAGACAGATTGGCTGATTTGGAATCTCTGACCTTTTAAAGGGCAAATGTCTGGCTTCTAAAGCAAAAGACAGTCATAGAAACAAAAGCCATATCCATTTTAAATAGATTATTATGGTTATTAACACACTGCGATTGTGAAGCACTTACAGTTCAGAGTTTTTATACATTCATTATCTCATTTGACAATCACACCAATCCTGTAGGACAGATGTTCATTAGCAGAAGCAATTGTCAGATGCAGAATTCCAGGCATAGCAATGTTAACCGGTTTACCCAAGGCTGTACTGACGGTTGATATGCATAAAAATCAGTTCTTTTTTTTCCACATTAAACAAAATAAAAGGGAATGGAGAATATCTAAAGAACTCACAATGCAGCCCTCTGTCACCCTGATCTTTTATGTTGACTGGCCTTTATACAGTTCAATGTTTGGGAAGAAGCAGAGGCACAGGTTGCTTAAGGAACTTGGGATGATGGGGGTATGAGAGGTCATGCTCAACAATGAGCTCACATTGACGTCACGATCTGTGGGATAATCGATGTGCAATGTGACATAAGACCACAAAACACAGTGAGTAACTTGCTTCAATTCTGTCACTATTTTCTGATCAATTTGGAAAACCTGAATCGGCCCAGGCAGGGAGGCGTCATGGCACATGTGTGCAGCTGAGATAGTTGCACCAAGTAGTTTGCACCAAGCAGGCTGAGCTTAACAGAAAGTAGAGTCTGACAGCAGAAGATGATGCAGAACAACAAGAAAAAAAAAAAAAAACAGGCCCCTCGAGCAAGTCTGGGAGTGATTAGATTCTACCTCTTCTATTTGTCAACAGTCAGCTCATCCCAACACTATTAAAGAATAGTCTCCTACTGAAGACTAGCTGTGAGACATCGCAAAGTGGCAGTGTTCTGCAGTGTCTGTGAGAAATGCTTCCCAGGATCTAAATCAGCCATGCTTTCCAGTCTCAGGGCTCATTTCTGATCCCCTTTCCTGCTAAAATGAGGGGGAAAAAAAGAGAAAATGATGTTTCATGGCAGAATCCAAGTCGGAAGTCTTAAAAGGCAAGGGATGAGAAGTTTGAAGCACTATTTAGCAGGAAAAAAAAATCTCTAAATATATTTTTAAGGTAACTGTATATTGTGTATTGCAAAGGCTACTTCTATGGGGAGAAACAGTCATTCAGCAAATCTTTCTCTTGAAAAACAGCTGCTACAGCTGCTAAGTGAAATGTGTTTATGTGAAAAGCTGTATCCATTGCTAATGCTCAGGTCTAATTTTCCAGGTTTGAAATGGAAAAACAACTTTACATAATGCAATGCTTATTAGCATCTGAATATGGACCTAATTGTGCCCTTTTGACTCTAAGAGGCAATTTGGAACATATTCTATGTAAGTGGATTAAGGAATGTGTCACATGTACAATAATAACAAAAATCTTTCATTTTGAAAACTGTAACCTTATACCATTGTCTCTGAGCAGAACAATAGCCGCCTGTGCCTTCTTAGATCTGTTTAGAGGAATATGTGAACAGCAGTGTAAACATTTATCCTGCTGCCTCAGATTATAGTAGAGTAGCTCAGTGTCTTGTGGCACTCTAATATTGTGTATACTCAAGGCTCCTCCAAGCCAAAACAATAGTCAAAAAAATAAAATAAAATAAAAAATCAAATATCCGAGAGGAAGCAAATACTCACTGAGATAACCCCCAGGGTTTATTTTGTGTTGGATCCAGTTTCCTTTTGAACTGAACAAACCCATTCAGGAAGTGCCATAACTTGAATGTTCCAGAAATTTCTCAGAAATCTTTTTGACGATTTCTCTAAGACCCAATTTAAAAAAATGTTTCCACACAATAATGCAAGTTTCTCTGTCATAGTAACTTGGAGGATACCTATCTCAGTTAAAAAACACATTACAGACCAATGAAATTTTAGTTTTAATTTTTAAATTACGGAGCTCATTTGTGTATGTGACTATTCACCCTGTTAAAGTAAAAATTCTCTTGAATAGACAGGTTTTATTTTATTGTCTTTTGCCAAATACTAGTTTGGCTAATTGTATTTATTGTGTTGGATTTTATCCAGAATGACTAATCAAACTATCATGTCATGGGCCATGTATATATACATGTAAACATGCATATGTATATATGTGCATGCATGCACATTCACAGACATATATATGAATTTCAGCATATCCTTCTTATGATAACTTTATGTTACATGCAGCTAGCGTTCAATATATTTGCTCTATGTTATACTGACATCTATGGACCCCGCAGGAGAAATTCAGTTTTTTAGAACAATATTCTGGCTACTTAGAAGCAATGTAAAAATGTGAATGCGGGTCTTAGGATCTCTTGTGTGTATGAGCCATGGCTGACCTTTAGCAATAAATAAATAAATAAATAAATAAATAAATAAATAAATAAATAAATAAATGAGTATGAAGCTCATTTCATTACCTAATATCAAAAGTAAAAAAGGAAAAGTAAATGAGCAACCTTCTTGGGCAAGGAATCATGGAATTTTTAGCACAGTGTGTTTCTTATTGGTGAGCAGCCAGCAGGAGTCTGCCAGCAGATACAGTTTTAGTATTCCATGGAAACTATCCAATATTGTAATTATCCTGTGATTACTGTACTAAACACTAAGGATGCAATAAGGAATAAATTTTACCCTGAACTCACATGCAAAGGACTCCCAGTGAAATGTAGGAAATAGAAATAAAATATGTAGTGAATAATAAAGTGTATTAAGTTCCATGGTAAGGTGTTTTTGACAAGATACTTTAAAAATGATAACAAATCTTAAGATTTCAGTGTCTTCAGACAGTAAACTTTATTTTGTTCATTCAAGTCATTGTTCAGTGTAGCCAAGAGTTAGCCAGTGGATCCTATATTCAAACCAGTCATTCAAATTCCTTCTACATTAAAATGTCATTGCCTTCAACACATGCAGTCTAAGATCATTATATAGAGCAACCACACCCATTATCTCCCTCAACCAAGAAGAAATAATTACTTCTGCTCAAGTAACTGCAGAGAACAGCTAGTCATATAGATGCACTATCTGAAAGCAACATGAAGACATGTAGCTTAGCTATGACTTGGTGAACAGTTATTAATAACTAGATGCAACAAATGATCACTAGGTAACTTGTTGTCTATAAATAGCAAGGAAGCTTAGAAATAAATGTTAAAACTCTAAGGTTTCACTTATTTCTTGACTAACTATTGATAAATAGGTATGACCAAGTTGATTTTTTTAAATCTAGTTGAGCAGAGATAACTAGGATAATTAGAGTGACCCAAAATATTAAAATATTCATTCTTTTACAATCCTTTCTCATGTTGGAATGACAATCTAGCAAGTTCTTTTTCAGTCTCATACCTGAGACAAACTAGTTTAAAGGAGAAAGGATTTATTTTGGCTTCAGAGGTTTCAGAGGTCTCAGTCTATATTATTGGCTAACTAAATTGTTTCTTAGTCAAAGTAAAGCATAACACTGAGGTATAAAGATGGAGAAGAACATTTTCTCAACTAACAGTGATCTGGATAAATAGAGTAACATAAGAAAGAAGCCAGGACAAGGAATATCTTTCTAGGTCAAGCCCTCAGGGAATTGTATCTTCTGATTAGGCACAACTCTATTATTTAACCTCCAAATGACATTATCAAAAATTCAACTAACCACCAATGTAGTTAGAATATTCAGTATTCAATCACACTCCCATTTATCCCACCTCCAAGTTCTCAGGTTGCATTAGGTTACAAGCTCTCAACACTTAAGTTTTATGGAGAGCCCATGCAAATAGCAAATGAAAACTATAGAAAGGTGGTTATAAAAATAAATCATGCAGTTAACTAAGAGCTAGCTAATAACAGATGCTAGACAAAACTAAAACAAAAGAGTGAACATCATGGATCACAATTATGTATTCCTCCAAATACTCAGGAGGTATTTATTTATTTATTTATTTATTTGACTTACTATGGTTGTGATGCTTAGTATTAATTGTGATTTCAAAAACTAGGAGTCAATCCCATGGGTATACATATGAAGGGTGATCTGAATTGACATTAGACTCTGAGAATGTCTGTGAAAGATTGTCTTGGCTGTATTACTTGATGTAAGTACATCTGTCTTAACTGTAGGAAGGATCCTAGATTATATGTAATGGCAAGAATGTGTTAAGCACTAGCATGAATTCAGTTCATTGTTTCCTGTTCCTGGTAATGGATGTAACGTGATCAGCCACTTCAAGTTCCTGTCATTATGATTTCCCTGACATGATTTACTGAAACCTGGAACTGTGAGCTCAATAAGCTCTTGTCTCCCTTAAATTGTTTTATCAATGTATTTAACACAGCAACATGAAAAAAACTAAAAGAGTGGGTAACTAACTACACATAATTACTCATGAATAGAGAGCTGAATAGTCATAGCTATACTAGCTAGAGAGACTTTAAAATCTATTTTTAAAATTCCATATTCTCAAGTTATCATATCATTCATCTCCTTATTGTTATACTATGTCTCCTATTAGAAAGTCTCACTGATTTATTGTAAACTTCACCTGTTTTTGAGCCTTATTACCCTGGTATTGAAGCTTTCTCACCAGATTGTTTCCAAAATGTCTATCCCACTTTCACTTGGAGTCTAAATTAATACCCACTGGTAGTAGACCATAACAAGACAGACCTATTGTCCTGCTTATGCAAAAGGAGGAAAAGTTGCTGGAACTCAAAATCTAACTGAAGCAGGTAGAAATTCAAGAAATCACATTGAAAGTATCCAGTTGAATGGTGGTAGGTATAGCAAACACATTTGAAATTGGCCAAAATCTAAATCAAGATTTCATGGAGATAAATTGGAAAATGAGTCATGTATATAGTAGTTCAAGATAGATCTGAATGATGTCATGATGAGTTATGATATTCACCTTTGCTACTGTTTTATTTTCTGCCATAAATATTCATATTTTCAAAGAAGGATCATCTTCTTGCTTAGATTGGACAAATGCAAATTCCAGAACTATCAGTGTAGTTAGAGAAATGAAGTTCCATTTTTAGAAGAACCTGAGTAAGAAAAATATACTTGTAACATGTAAGATAGATAGATTTTCATGGTAAGCATAACTAGAATCACTCAATTTGAAAATATGAAGCACAGCTCCCAAAGAAATACAAGGACATCATCAATGCATGATCCATGAACTTGTGTTATAATATATATTTCAGAAGGAAAGTATCTAGGTTCTGATGTTTATTTTTATATCATTCATGGGTTTGTCATCAACTATAAATATTATCCTAGAATATCTTCTGCTGATGGAAATTGATGCTGTTACACTAGGGGTTCCAAACATTCACAATGCTGCGAAACTTTAATATAGTTCCTCATTTGTGGTTACCCCAACCTCAAGATGAGTTTCATTGTTTCTTCATAACTGTAATTTTGGTACTATTACAAATCATAATTTCAATGTTTTGGGAAATAGAACTTTGCCACAATTTGAGAACCACTATGTTAAGAATCTTTGTCCACAAATATCTACGATGGATGCTGTGATTGAGAGACACAAAGGTGGAAAACATTAAGTGTAAAGTGAACTGTCCTTGTCTACTATTTAATATGTTTCAATGGAAAATGGGTCATAAATACATTATGCAATGGCAGGTCTAGAAATGTAATCGTTGCTCAAAAAATATAGAAATGAGTGGGTAAAGTATCATGTGTAAGTCTTCCTAATAAAGGAGATAAGTCACAAATTTGGAGGTTAATAGTTGTTGTGGTTTGAATGAAAATGACCACCACTGGTTTGTAGGGAGTGGTACTATTATGAGGTATGCCCTTGTTGAAGGAAATGTGTCATTGGAGGCTGATTTTGAGATTCCAGAAGCTCAAGAAGGCCCACCCTGTTGTTCACTCTGTCTCCCTGCTGCCTGCTGATCCAGATGTAGAAAGCTTCACTTTTTCTCCAGCACCAAGTCTGCTTGCATGCCACCATACTTCCCACCACGATGAAAATAGACTAAACGTCTCAGTCCTGTAAGCCAGTCCGAATTAATTTTTTTTCCTTTGTAAATGTTTCCAGGGTCATGTTATCTCTTCACAGTAATAGAAGCTCTAAGAAAAAAGTCAAGGAAAACTAGAGAGAAAAACATGCTCCTAACACTGCATATTTATAGCAGTTATTTGGAAAGAATCCAACTACAAGGATGGCAATCTAGTCCCCAATTTCTGTGATCAAATCCAGAATTAGGAAAATTCATATACAAAACAATGTTGAGCATGTCAAATTATGTAATACATATCAAGTCCTTAATATTATGAACATGTATGAAACATTCTACCAATCATTATACTATTATCATTACAATACACAGTATATTATTGAGCACTTTATATGTTCTATGAAAAGAGTCCTATTTAGATAGATATAGACACTTTATTTTAAATAATTTTCAGGGTTTTTAAAATACACTTCTATGATGTGACCATTGCTAATTCACAAAGGAAATTTAAGCATCCTTCCCATCTGCTTCCAAGGCTTGTCACTTTGCCATCTTATAGTAAGCTTCATTTTTACTGTTAGTAATAGCCTATGAAACCGAGGAAGAGAAGGTAATATTTGGTATATTTTTGTGAGCATGGTGTGACTCTGTGAAGATAAAATCTGAATTATTTTCAAGATGGAAAATCTGATGGTCAAAAGGTTGAATGGGTAATTTTAGAGCTCTTCATTGAATTGACACTGCCCCCAAATCTGGACAGAATATGATGTTCTATCCACTGAACTGAAAATACTTTTTAAAATGGTATTATTGTCCAAGTACATTCAAAATACCATGCTGTTCCCATTTTTTCAAATGAAAAACAATTTTTATAAATGAGTGGGAAGCTACAGGGTTATTATAAAGCATAAAGTATCTGACTTAGTGTGGAGGACTGCTAACCTCTGAGCACGACAATGTCATTGATCACTTCTCAGCCACAATGAAGACCTGCAGATGTGCACCATATTAGACCCTCTAAAGTCCATTGTGGAACTGGGAAGGCTTATGGAGCCCCACCTCTCCTCAAGGATATAGAAGTAGACACTGGTTGTTGTGGAAGAACATTTTCTTTAGTGGGATATCTAATCACACATAAATTGTTGTGTATAGAACTCTGAATCTATCCTCTTGTTAGGAACTCCAGTTGAACACATTGATTAACTTATCTATACTTGCATGTAATAATTTCTTTGGTATGTTGAAGGTGCCATATCTAAGATGAATATGTGCTTTTTTCACATCTACCCAAGAATAGTTCACACAGCAACTAGTGTCATCATTGTGTCTGTTCAGTCTTCTTTTAGACACAAAAAGGAGAAAACTGTATTTCTAGTTTTTTTTTATTTTTCTTCCAAATTTATATAAGTAGCTGACAGTGGTTTGGTTCTCAAGTACAAATACCAATTTATTGCTCACTTCTTACTCTGAGACCAGAGTGATGGCTCTGACTAGACTTACCTGCAAAAGGATGGGAGGCAAAAGGATGGCACAGAAGTGGGGGAAAGTCTCACAGGAAAGAAAAATGGATCATGGTTTTCTTGTATTCAAACTAAGCTTGTGTGTGTGTGTGTGTGTGTGTGTGTGTGTGTGTGTGTGTGTGTATGTGTGTGTCCATGAATGTTATTTTGCCATACTTTAAGCATATTATGTTGAAAGTAGTCATAGGTGTCCTGGCTTGCAGATGGGCTAAAATTTATAACACTGTTTTCATGGGAAACTTGTTTCTGAATTGGGGGAAAAAGTATATCTGTGCAGCTTAGTGGTTATATAGAAATACATGAAAATGAATAGTTTTGATGATAGAAAATGTGAATATGGCATTGCAAAGACGTAACATCATAGGCATTAGGATTAGATTATACCATACCTGTTCTATAGTGACCAAATGGCACGTTATCATGACTGCACTAAATTCTAAACCAACACAATTGAAATAAACCTGAATAATCCCAGCACTTGGGAGGCAGAAGCAGGCGGATTTCTGAGTTCGAGGCCAGCCTGGTCTACAAAGTTACAAAGTGAGTTCCAG
>NC_034613.1:123768866-123831366 GCF_900095145.1 Mus pahari | reverse complement strand
ACATATATATGTATCATATATATGTATATATGTTTTTCATATATATTTATATAAATGTTACTCCAGGAGTATCATTGGCTATGGCAATCAAGAGGATTGCCCTGTCTGCTCCATGATGTGGTGCAGGGATAAATTCAAACAATAGTTGTCTTAGTTTATTGCTGTAATGAGACACCATGAGCAAAGTAATTCTTAGGAAAGCATTTCATTTGGGTTGGTTTACAGGTCAGATATTTGTTTATTCCATTGTTATCACTGTGGGAACCATGGTGGCATACAGCCAAACTTGCTGCTGGAGAAAGTTCTGCGTTCAACATCTGGATCAGCAGGCAGCAGGCAGAGGGGGTGTTATGCCATTGGGCCTGGCTTGAACATCTGAAAGCTCAAAGGCCACCACTAGTGACACATTCTCACAATATAACTCATGCCTCCCTTGTCCATTTTATACAGTGTAGGCTAACCTCACACTTAGAACACTTTTCCAGGGCCACATAGCTAGTTCCATACTGTGGACTCTAGAATAAGGTTCTATCTCAAGATTAACAAAAGAGAAGCAAAGAAGAAAATGATTGCAGTGAATGTGAAATGAGTTGATACAAAAGAATTATATTTTTCAAAGTGTTCAGCACACAGTATGCATTAAATGTTAGATATTAAAACTATATTTCTAATGCAAAATCAAAAGGACAAACTATATTAGAAAGGCCAAGTTACATTTACCTCACCAACTGTACTCATAGAATTTTTCACTTAAAACATACTTTAAAGAGCTGATAAGGTCATTCAGCAAGTAAAGGGGCTTTTTGCCAAGTCTTTTAATCTGAGTTTGACTCCCCAGGATATACATGGTAGAAAGAGAGAACCCATATGTTGTCCTCTTACTTCCACAAGAATTTTGAGCTTTTAACCCACCTGTCCCATGGATGGATAGACAGACAGACAGACAGACAGACAGACAGACAGATAGATAGATAGAAGTATTTTTTAGATGGAATCACTTAGAGAAAATCAACTCCTAATTTTTCTTTGATTTATAGAATCTTGAGAATCTGGCAAAATGTGGTGGAAACTCCCCATGAAAAGCAGCACTGTAGTGGGTTTGACTAATGGTTCATAATATATTCATAGTGTAATCTCTACAACCAATGAACGTGATGTACCTGGGGGGTGGGGAAGAGCCTTCACAGATGTCGTAAAGTCTGAACCTTAAAATGAGGAGATCATCTTGGATTTTGCAGGTGGATCTAAATTAAACACCCAAGTATCCTTAAACTCATAGTGAAAGGAAGAACAGAGGAGGCAGTGAAGGAAAAGGAAGAGATGAGATTGATAAAGCTACAGCTCAAGAAAAGCTGGCAGCCATCACTAACTGGAAGAGGCAAGACACATAGGTTACTCTAAAACCTCCTCAAGAACTTTGACTCCACTAGAACCTTGCTTTGGATTTTGGTGTCCAGTCCTGGGGGTGGGAGATGGGGGGTTGGATTCTCTGTTTTTGCAAGTAACCAATTTCATGGTCAATTTTTTTCTCCATTTGTTTGTTTATGTATTTATGTATTTATGTATGTATGTATGTATGTATGTATGTATGTATGTATGTATGTATGTATGTAGTCATTCATTCATTCATTCATTTTACATCCCAACCACTATCCTCCCTCCAGGTCCCCTCCTCTCAGAATCCTTCCCACTACAGTCCCTCCTCTTCTCTTCTCCTTCTGGCACAAGTCTCTGCAGGGTTAGGCTCATCTTCTCCCACTGAGGTAAAACAAATCAGCCCTGTTAGGAGAACAGACTCCATAGACAGGCAGCAGAATCAGAGCGAACCCCTGCTCCAGTTGTTGGGGGAATCAAAGGAGACTGAGCTACACATTTACTACATATGTGCCAGGGCCCTTGGTGGCTGAGTCTCTGAGAGCCCCCAAAGGTTCAGGTTACTTGACCCTGTTGGTTGTCCTGTGGATTTCCTATCCCCTTCAGGGCTTTCTGTCTGTCCCCCAACCCTTCCAAAAGAATTCCTGCACTCCACCCAGTGTTTGACTGTGGTTATCTGCATCTGTTTCAATCAGCTGTGAGGTGGAGAGTCTCAGAGGACAGTCATGCTAGGCTCCTGTCTGCAAGCATTACAGAGCATCACTAATAGTGTCAGGGATTGGTACTTGTCCATAGGATGGGTCTTAAGTTGGGCCAGTCATTGGTTGTCCAGTTTCCTCAATATCTGCTCCATCTTTGTCCCTGCATTTCTTTTAGACAGGACAAATTTCAGCTCAAAGGTTTTATAGCTGTGCTGGTGTCCTTATCCCTCCACTCGGGTTCTTGGCTGGCTACAGCAGTGGACTCTTTAGGTTCCATATCCCCACTGCTATGAGTCTCAACTAAGGTCACCTTCATTGACTCCCAGGACCCTTCCCAATACCAGGTCTCGGGCAGTTCCTAGAGATTTCCCATTCCCACACCCAGACACAGCAGCTTGAAGATTCAATTCATTATCTTGGTCCTTTGCTCTTCTCTCCTGTTTCTCCCCACACTAATCCTGATCATTCCATCAATTTGCCTGCAAAATTCATAATGCCCTTGTATATATCCAGCCCTTAATAGCTGGATAGTATTCTATTGTGTAAAATGTTCCACATTTTCTGTATCTGTTCATTGTTTGAGGAACATCTCAATTGTTTCTAGTTTCTGGCTATTACAAATAAAGCTGCTATTAAGACATGAGCACATGTCTTTGTGGTATAGTGGAGCATCTTTTTGCTGTATGCCCAGGAGCAGTATAGCTGGGTCTTCAGGTAGAACTATTTTGAATTTTCTGAGAAAATGCCAGATTTATTTCCAGAGTTCTTGTATAAATTTGAAATCCCACCAGCAATGAAGGAGTGTTCCCCATTCTCCAAAACCTTGCCAGCATCTGCTGTCACTTGAGTTTTTGATCTTAGCCATTCTGAAGGTTGTAAGATGAAATCACAGGGTTGTTTTGATTTGCATTTCCCTGATGACTAAGGACTTTGAACATTTCTTTAAGTTCTTCTGGGCCATTCAAGATTCCTCTGTTAAGAATTATTTGCTTAGTTCTGTAGCCTATATTTTAATTGGGTTATTTGGTTTCTTGGTATCTAACTTCTTGAGTTTGTAATATATTTTGGATATTAGCCTTCTGTCAAATATAGGGTTAGTGAAGATCTTTTCTGTAGGCTGCCCTTTTTTCCTATAAACAGTGTGTCTTTTTCCTTATAGAAGCTTTTCAGTTTCATGAGGTCCCATTTATCAATTCTTGATCTTAGAGCCTGAGTCATTGGTGTTCTCTTGTACCAATGAGTTCAACAATATTCACCACTTTCTGTTTTCATTAGATTTACTGTATCCAGTTTTATGTTGAGGTCTTTGATCCACTTGGACTTGAGCTTTGTGCAGGGTGATAGATATGGGTCTGTTTGCATTCTTCTACATGCAAATAGCCACTTAGTCTAGCACCATTTTTTGAAGATGCTTTCTTTTTCCCCACTGCATGGTTTTGTCTTCTTTGTCAAAAATCAAGTGTTCACAGATGTGTAGGTTTATTTCTGGGTCTTGAATTCTATCCCATTGATCTACTTGCCACTCACTGTACCAATACCATGCAGTTTTTATCACTATTGCTCTGTAGGACAGCTTGAAATCAGGGATGGTGATTCCTCCAGAAGTTCTTTTATTGTTCATGATTGTTTTAGCTATCCTAGGTTTTTTCCATATGAATTTGAGAATTGCTCTTTCAAGGTCTGCAAAAAGATTGTGTGGAAATTTTAATGGGAATTGCAGTAAACTACTAGAAGCCCAACAGACATTCTCCAAGATGTTGATTCCAGACAGTCTGGAGCCCAGGTAGGGACACACTGCTTTAATCCTCTCTTATCACTCAGTAATCCAGGACCAGAGACTCAGATAAACCCATAGTAAGATTTTGGCTTTGTGGAATAGGGGCTGCTGTTTGCAACCCAAAGGAACTGGTGAGATAAGAAAAGCAGCTGGATCCCAGGAAAGGCAGATTTACTAGCTGAGCCTTAAAAATCAAATAGTAAGGGCAAAACTCTATCAGCATGGGAGTTCTTCATGCTTCTCCAAGATCTCTGTTTTTCCCAACCCAAAGACTTATAAACTAGTGAATATCTTGAAAAAAAATTCTAAAGAGCACACTTAAAAATTGCACAATGGTAGTGGGCACACCATTTGTACAAATGAATTTAGACCTTGAAGATATGCAGACTTAAAAGATCATCTGCACAGAGAAGAATAAAGCAAGGGAGGTGAAGTAAGAGCTTCACAGTGGTAGACACCAAGCTTGAAACTAGATCTAGAGGAAAATCTTTCTTCTGACAATGTGGAAATCAGGAGATTACAGTATTATTGGTGTCCTGGTGTGGGTTGAGTTATATTCCTTACAAAGATGTGTTGAAGCCTTAAAACCCAGTACCTGTGGTTTAAATTCATTTGGATATAGGAGATCTTAAGACCACATCAACTTAAGGTGAAGTGATATGCTTACCGAAATGTGACTGCTCTACTTCTTAGATGAAAAGACAGAGCTCCAAAGAGGAGAAATCACGTGCAGATGGGGAGACCCCGAAGGCAGATGGTCATTTGATGATGCAAGCAAAGATTGGAGTAAGGATACCAGTAGTCAAAAAACACCTGGGGCTACCAGAAGCCAGGAAATGAAGGTAAAGTTCTCCACTGAGGGCTTCAATGCAAGTCTGGTCCTGACAGCAGCTGGCGTTTAAACTTCTGGCCTGAAAAACTGAGAGATAGCGTCTTTTGATTATTTTAAGCCAGATGGCCTGTTGTTTTGTTATGGCATGTCTAGAAAACAAAAATAAGCGCTTTTTGCTTTGTGTAAGACATTTACTGAACAACTAATAGCCAGGCACTATGCTAGATGCCAAGGAAATTCTAAAATAAAGCAGGTCCTTTTTCTTCCTTCCAAGCAGGATTCAATTTTCTCTGTCGGCTTAGGAAACTTTTAGAGATTTACAAATGTCTTTATCCAACTACTGACTTACCAATTCCATCTATATTTTCTTATTAGTTTGTGTACGTAGAGTATATAGAAGCCCTAAAGTTTTGATTTCACCTGGTATTTCAGAAACATCTTTCAGACATCTCCTCCCGGTTCAGAAATGACCAATATGGAAAACTTGCATTTTCTTTCCTGTCCTTATGTTTCCCAATGCATTCATTCATATTCTCGGTAACATCTTCTCTGTTCAAAAATGAAGAACTCCAACATACATTTTATGAAACTCTGTGCAGAAACCACACTGGGGCACTGTTTCATTCCCAGAATTTAATAAAATGCACAGTTTACTGTATGTCACTATATGGAGCATTTGCCTCATGGTTTATGGTGTGTGTGTGTGTGTGTGTGTGTGTGTGTGAAGCACATGTAAGGCCAATTAATAGTCAATATCAGGACTGGGTGCATAGCTTAATTGTAAACCACTTGCCTAGCATATGTGAGGTCCTGATTTTAATCTCCAGCAAAAGACACATAGAAACACACACACACACACACACACACACACACAATCAACTTAAGTAACAGGAATTAAGTATAGTATGCTTTAGATCCTTGCTGCCATTATAAAGTAGGAGCCATTTGTTTTTATTTCATACCCATATTTATGATTCTTGGGACATCTTTTTTGTTTTTTGTTTTGTTTGTTTATTTGTTTGTTTGTTTTTGAGGTTTGGACAATGGAACTCAGAGCCTTGAATATTCTAAGCAAGAACCTACCACTGAACCTTTTTCCCAGCCCCAAACCTAATTTTCTATGAGGTACCTCCTCCTATCTACTGTAACGTACTTTGCTCTTTGATTCTTGTCATCTTCTTGCCTTCATTAGCATGGTAACTTAGCTTGGGAGATGCTAGCTAATGAAAAGTATATTGCCTTGAAGTATGACTTTCAAAACAGCAGATACTTGCGTGTGCTACAATGCCCATTTTGTTTTGTTGTTTTGTCCAAGCATCTCGCTGCATAATATAGGTTGATATAGATCTCCTCATGTAGCCTGAGTTGACCTTGTATTGAGGTCCTCCTGGCTCAGCATTCCTAGAATTGCAGATACATGTCACTCTGTCTAGCCAACAGTTAGAGATTTCTCTGAGATCAAAAAGCTCTAAACACTAACTAGAATTTTGCTTAAGTGACTAACTGGCAGCCAGTGAGTGAATCCTTTGGGGTAGAGGTTGTGAATCCTTTCCTGTTCATTTTCTTGGTTCCAAGAGATATATGTTGAATATGTAGCTTACTGTGTCACCTCTATTCTTTCGTGTGGTGTTTAGCAACCTGTGAAGAACACGTTGGCATTCTAACTGTAACTAGAAGGAGACAGAGTCAAACAGTGTAATAACTTGTCCGTAGGCAGATAGCAGGAAGATGTCAAAGTTAGAACTAATTTCCTATGTTTCTCTTTCCCATTTTGATAATATTTCTTTACTACTACACTGACTCATTAGATTTGTTCTAGATGGAAAGAATGTCTCCTACATGGAAAACTCACTCAGAGTCTTATAGGAAGATACATATGTACCTTAGCCTCCCCTTATCCTCAAAGGTATATTCTAAAGTCAAGAGTGACTGCATGTATCCACAGATAATGTCAAACCCTACATACTCTCTTTTCTCCAATGCATATATAACTACGATAAAGTTTAGTTTATACAATAAACATAATACTATGGGTTACATGTAAAGTGTCCCTGAGAGGCCTGTGTTTTAGACAACTCTTCCTCATCTGGTAGTACTGATTTTGAGGAAAGGCTATGGAGACTTTCAGTCTTTGGTCTACCTAGAAAATGATATTTTTGGTGAGGGTCCAATGGGGATGGTATCACTATTACTAGAAGACTATACTCACTTTTGTTCCTGACCCATGCTCCCACTATCTGCGTTCTAATTTACCCTCCCACATCTATGGATGCAGCAGCGACAGGCACTGTGCCTTAATTGTGAGCCAAAATAAATAGTTCCTCTGTCATGTGTTTGGTGAAAGCAATTAGAAAATCACTAATACAATAAGTAAAAATTTAACAATGACACTTAATAAAAAATAGAATAATGATAACAATGTAGTATCATAAAATCTTAAATACAACTAATGGTGCATCTGGGGTCCTTTGTTAAGCAAACTAGAGGCTACTTAAATACACGCATAGGTGATATGGCAAACAGAATTAGTAAGTTGCTTACAAGTGGGTAATATTCACAGCTTAGGCTAAAAGGATGATTCATTTCCTGGGCAATAAGGAGAGGGCAGCATAAGACTTTCTTATGCTACTCAACATCATACAATGTAAAGCTTATGAATTTGTTTTTATCACAATAGATCTCATTCTGTGCCCTACACTGATCTGGCACTCACTATATTGCCCACATGGACTTCAAACTTCCAATGATCCTCTTGCCTTTGCCTCCCAGTATTGAAATGTGAGCAAGCTTGTCAGATTTAAGTTTCGATTTATTCCAATTTCTACTATCTTTCGAACTCTGATTGGCCTTGTGGAAGTAAAACCATGGCAAACAAAACCATGTTTAAGATATGACGAGTGCACAGCATGCCTATGTCTCCTAAGAACTTAAAAATCGATTCTCGGGGCTTAGTGGTTAAGAGCACCGACTGCTCTTCCAAAGGTCCTGAGTTCAAATCTCAGCAACCACATGGTGGCTCACAACCATCCTAACAAGATCTGACACCCTCTTCTGGAGTGTCTGAAGACAGCTACAGTGTACTTACATATAATAAATGAACAAATCTTTAAAAAAAAATCGATTCTCATACAAGCACATCAGGTAGTCACTGCCCCACCTACATGGCCAGACTGTGATACAAGCTGCTATGCCCAGTGGTAAGGCATGAGAGCCTTCAGAATTGGGGAGAAGGAGAAACTGCCACTGTTTTCACTCATGTACTGCCTTGTAAATGAAAGTCTCTAGTCTTATTTCCTTTTAAATGTCTGTTTTCCCTCAGAAAGCAGTTGCCCTCTGTTCACTTCCTTCAAGTCCCCTCAAATCCCTAGGAACTTAGCTGTTTCATTTAGTTGTATTATTTCCCTGTTGGAAAAGAAATCCTTGCATAGCCAGTGCTTGCTCTGCCTAACAATGAGACATTTCTATAGATACATCTGATATTTTCTCTTTGCTCATAGCATCCACAGAATCCTACACACTAAGATCTTCTTCAATTTTTGGATCATTTGCAAACTTTATGCCTTTCTTTTCTCTATCTATTAACTCTCCATAAAGGAATACAATATTCGTCTCTCATATGTCACCATAAACATGTTCTAATTATTCACCCATGTATTCCTGTTACACAGACTTTGAAGAATACAATACATATAGATATTAGTCATACAAAAAAGACATATGCCATCCCCCTCAAAAAATTCATTGTGAGAGATACACATAGCCAACCTGTCTTTTATTTATTTTATATGATTACACTGTAGCTGTCCTCAAACACACCAGAAGGAGGCATCAGACCCCATTATAGATGGTTGTGAGTCACCATGTGGTTTCTGGAAATTGAACTCAAGACCTCTGGAAGAGCAGTCAGTGCTCTTAACCACTGAGCCATCTCTCCAGCAAGCTAAGGTGTCTTGGTTAAGGTTACTATTGTTGTGCTAAAATACCAGGATCAAAAAAAAATGGAGGCTTAAAAAGTTTATTTGGCTAAGGATTCCACATCATAGTTCATCACTGATGGAAACCAAGACAGACAAAGACAGGCAGGAACTTAGAGGCAGTAACTGATGCAGAGGTCATGGAAGACTGCTGCTTACTAGATTGCTCACCATGGCTTGTTTTCTTATAGAACTGAAGAACACCAGCCCAGTGATGGCAACACTAGCAATGGGATGGCTGGGCCCTCCACCACCCATCAGTAATTACAAAAATGCCCTACAGTTGGATCTTATGAAGGCATCTTCTCAACTTAAGTTCCCTCCTCTCAGATGACTTCAGCTTGAGTCAAATTGATGTACAACTATCCAGCACAAATGTCATTCCAATATAGTAGGACATGATTAGCTTTGTGTTCCAAGTGTGGCCAAGATACCATGAGGGACATAGAGAAACCTCTAGCCTCCAGTAGGAAGGTTGAAGAAAGGTTTCACAAGGAGGTAATGGCTAAGATGTCTGAAGTTACAAGTAGTGAAATGATGATGGGGGAAATGGAGAGGTAGAGAGAACACAGCATGTATAATAGCATTGGAACATGAACAGACTATGTCAATAGAGCACAAGGTATGAGCTGGGAAGAAGAGTGAGATAATCAAGAAATAAAGCTTGTCAGTCAAGTTTGGCCTTTATTGTGAAAGGAATATAGAGCATTACTGAACATTTATAAATAGAACAGCAGTGGTGGAACTCAGACAATACTACTCCTGAAGTATGGCATCTAGGCACACTGAATACTATCAGTTAAAAGACGTTCAACAAATTCCAGAAACCAAGTCTCACCATTTGACCCCTGTTTCTCCCAATCATTTGTCCCCAAAGTAAGTTATAGAAAGTATGACATGTATGTATCCTTCAAGACGGGTTCAAAGAAACTAGAGCCCCTCTTCATCAAAGAAAAACACAAAAATATCCTTTTTCTCTCAGTCTAAGACCATTTGTTCTGATTATCTTTTCCTTACACTTGCATGTGCCTACTCTTAATTAAACAAAAAATAAAAAAGAGATTTGCCCCCCCTCCGAGACATTTGAACCTTCATAACCTAGTCTCTTCTGTAATTTAAAATTGGTATTATATACTTTTTGTTCTAGGGATCAAATACTGGGATGTATGCATACTAAGCAACTACTCCACTACTGAGCTACATCCCTGCCCAACTCACCCCACCCCACCCCATCATAAACATCACAGCTGACAGCTACTTTACAAATTACTGAGGGAAACACATAACCAACTTATCGAACCAAAATTTACAAGAGCAGGATTTTCAACGATGAAGGCTCAAGGACCCAAGGACTCTTCAGTACTTGTATTAAGTAAAGGATGGACATCTATGTAGAAATGAGATTAGGCAAAGGGGATGATATCTGAGAGATAGACTGAGGAGGGAACCCAGAAAGGCCTGCCTATTCAGATTTTTCTTGGTCTTTTTAAGGAACCATCTTTCCTTGTGAATATGGAGGAGAGGAAAATGGCTTTGCTAGATTTTATGTCTTGGCTTTAGGGAAAGGAGGATCTAGTCTTCCTATGATTCTCTTTGGAAAGAAGAATTGAACTTTTCATGATTTGCTTTAGAGAGAAAAAGAGGTCAGGAAGGCAGAAGGACAGGGCAAGAAGAGAAAGAGAAAGGGAGAGGCTGAGACTGGGCATCTGTGGATCCCTAGTCTCCTATGTGCCAAGTATGCTGAAGCAGCACACTCTGTAGTGTCAGCTTCTGCGTCTCCATTTACGCTGTGCTCTTTGACTGCCATCCTCCAGCCCACCTTACTCATTCACAGACTTGTCGCCTACCACCTACTATGCATTCTGAATCAAAGCCATAAAGCTATTTCCAACTGCTTCCCTATTTTGGGGAGTAGGGTTTCAGTGCCCATGTATTCGTAAATGGAAATGAGTGAGAAAAGTGCACATGGGACAATCAAGAGAAAGGATATAAAATGAAAGCAATTCAGTCACGTGAATTGTTTCAGACACCACACACACACACACACACACACACACACACACACACACACACACACACCGTGTACTTATTTAAGCATCTTGTCTCACTTGTGATATCTAGGTTCCGGACACTGGGTCAAAGTTGAGACTTCACGGCACCATTTTATGTTAAGTATTTACTAGTCCTTGTGTACTGTTGTTTGGACTCAGGGCTAATGTTCTTTAGAGTTGACCATTATTTGTTAGACTTGACCATTATTTGTTAGACCAGGACATCCTTGATAACTGAATGTAGTGTACCAGGAAAACCAATGAGAGTAAGATTAAATTCGGCCAAAATACATTTTAGCAGAGATTAGCCCTTCTGCTGAGTAAGCTGAGCCCCAGTAAACTGATCCTGTCTTCTTCCAAAGAGCTATGGAAATAAATCACCTTGTGGGTGAAACAGAGTTAGCCTTCACTTGCAAGGGGATTTTAAGTGTCTCTGTGGTTTAGCTGTCTGCAAAAAATCTCCCTGTATTTAACATCTGCTCTGTCTTCAAATTACTCTGAGCATTTTTCAGAGACTCTGTGAACATGAGCAAGCAGCCCTCATTTTGTAAAGTGTCCACCAAAGCCAAAGGGACATTAATTAGATGCAGGAAGAGAAGGAGGCAGGGAGCTAGTTTGCAAAGGAAGTTAGTTTATTCTCCAGGAAAGAAGTGAAACATGAGTTCAGGGAGAAAAAAAATCTTTTAAATTCTCTGTGGCTAGACTAGCAAGTGAGTGGAAGGGATAGAAGACATGGTAAAACAGGGTGAGAAAGAGGTCAAAATCCTCCTGTAACATTGGAAGGGGAGGTGACGCAGTGACCACCAACTCAAAACACTTTGAAGAAAGCTTTCTCAGGGAAGCACTATATTTTAGACTCCGTGAGCTACTTTTCTGTAATCTCTGTCATGTTTTAGTGTTTGATACATCCAGACGTTTAAAACATGTAATAAATTAAATAATCTTGAACAGGGTTGCCTAAAACAGCCGTCACAGAGAAAATCACTTTTGCCTATCCTGGTTCAAGATGATAGCGATTGTTTCAATTTTGATTCCATTTCAACTTGAAGAAAACTCATTGAACAGCTATGGTCCAATAGGCAAAAGAGGCATTGGAAGTCTAGGGTCAAAATAGGCATGAGTCAAAATGAGGGAAAGACTTATTTTGGCCCTACCTGACTGCTCCCAGAGAACTAGCTGGAGAGAGGACATGTTGAGTAAATCTAAGGGGTCTGTGCAAAAGCTGTACAATGTGGAGAGGGAGAAAAAAAACCGCCGTTGAGTGTGATTTAAACAGGACACTGAGCATCTGGCCAAATTCAAGCTGGAGAACTCCCCTGGGAATCTTGAGCACAGACCCAACACAGTCTGGAAGCTGAGGTCAAGGGGAGGCAAATGCAGAGGGTTTCTTTTTTTTTTCTTTTTAACCACAAAGGCAGAGAAAGTTCTGGATTTTGTATTGTAATTACCAATTGGAGGCAGAGCTCTGGGAATAAGTGAAATCTCTGCAAACTGTAACTTACCTGCCTGGGATCCATCTAAAATACCTCATAAGGTAAACCTTGGTGCATGTAAAGAAATTATGACTGCGAAATTGGAGTCTGGGGACATTGGGAGTTCTGGTGCTGAAGATGGAGGGGTTGGCAATGTGCCCTTTCCCCTCCCGGCACAACTTTTCAATGGGACAACAAAGCAGGCTGGGAAGGAAGAAGCAAGGTAGTAATATGGAAAAGAAAAAAAAAAAAGCCTTGATAATAAGCTTTTGAGAAAGCAAAGGAGGGGCTCCCCCAGATGCTGACTGAAAAGACCTGAGGGCAACAAGTCTTAAGCCAAGATCAACTTGTCAAGATAGGAAGAACAATGCTTTTCCCCCACCCAGCAATAGCACAAGGCTAGGGGCTTTAAGACAGGATCAATTCTTGGAGCCTTCCTGGGAGGGGAGGGAGGGGCAGCGTGGGTGGTAACCACACTAACCACAGGTGTCCTGAAAATAACCATTGAGTTCATTTTCTAAGGTGTTTTCTTAGCTGTTGTTTGATCTGAAGCTCACAACAAGACAGTACAATACCAAGACATGACAGTGATTTTCTCAGTTTTTGTTTCCCAAGGGGAAAAAAAAATGATGCTCAGAAGGGTTAAGCTACTTGTTTAAGTCTGCACAGCTTATATAAGTAGCATTACCAGAGTCAAATCCCTTGTTCTTGCCCCCTGTCTCTGTCTCCCACTTCTCTCTCAGTTCAGTTTGTTTTGCTTTGTATTTTGAGATAAGTTCTTACTAATGCAGCTCAGAATAGCCCCCCAACTCCTGGTTCTCCTGCCTCGCCCTTCCTTGTTCTAGGATTATAGATGCCCATGACCACCCCAGCTTTTAGTTCAGTTTTTAACTGACATCCTAATTATACATGTTTATGGGGTATAATGTGAGTTTTTTTCCACAGCTGTTCACATTGTTTAATAATCAAATCAGGCTGTTCAATACAGCCATCACTTGCCATTTCTTTGTGGTAAATACATAAAAAAAATCTTTTAGAAATTTTGAAATCTATAATGCTTTACTGCTAACTATAGTTATCCCACTGTGCAATATGATCACCAAGGCAATTTCTATCCAAATGTAGCTTTTTACATGGCAAACAATGCCTCCTCTACATTGCCAATACAATACAGCTTTTCCACCAGGGAAAGAAATGACTAATAGAGGACATGCTTGGAAGAAGTGACCCAGTTGGAAGAAGCACAAATGACAAGAAGGGTGGGGAAGCTAGGGAAAAGAAGCATTTCAGATCACCATTCATGAAAAAGGCTTTTAAATTGTAACTACTGTGGATCCAGTGTCTGTGTTTCAAGGAAATAGGGACCCGAGATTTAAAAAAACAAACAAACAAACAAACAAACAAACCCGTTGAGTGAAACCAGGGAAAATCACTACATGGAAGGCAGGACAGCTTTGAGAAGTTAAGTAGGACAGAGAGCACTCTAAAGGAGTTGTTTTTGTCACTCATGGTGAGAGTAGTTGCCTGGAATCTGACTTAAATGCAAAAATAAGATTATAAATTACTCAGCGCCAACAAAATAAAACAAAAACAGTGCTATCGTGGAACAGTTCCTATACTCCCCCAAACCTTTACTTACTATTTAGTATATGATACAAATAACAGGCTCTAGGTTTAGCTAAGCACATGTTGTCAGCACCTCAGGAGAACCTGCAGTTGAGCTGGCTATGCGAAATAGTTGTCCCGAAAGCAATGTGCTAAGTCATCTGACAGAGATAGGAACTCAAAGGAAAGTGGGAAGGGGAAAGCAAGGTAGGACCTGTGCTGCTAACTCAGCTCCAGCTCTCTGGACACCTTCACCTAAAGCCTGCACGACTCCTGTAGGAGGAGAGACATAGTCACTGAAATGCTGGAAACATGATAGCCCAGGAAACAAGGCCCTTGGTGAAATGAAGCACAGAACATGAGAAGCATAAGTCGTGGTTCTATTGTTCTGTAGGAAGGTAAAACTTGCCATTTTAAACAATCAAACTAGAAAAATAATGAACCACGGGGACCTAAGAACTGCACCTCCTTCTCCCAAGCTGACCCAGTCTTCTGCAAAAGAGACTATAGAAGTAGAGAGATGTACCTGGGGAGAGGTCTGATCAGATAAATTTGCCTAGCACCTGAGATCATGTAAAGATGGAAAGAAAGAACACACTCCACCACCACATTGTTCTCGGGCTTCCACACTCGGCACACACAGCCATATACCTAAGATAAACACACATTAAAAATAATATACACAATTTAAAAACTCTCGAGAGATGGGATGTCATGCCTGTGAGAAATGCTGGGTTGGTTAATGTCATCTGACTGAGAACATGACAAGAGGAGTTGTTTGGAATGTCAAGAGTCCACATTCATGCTCTCTGACCCTAGAAATAGTGAGAGGAAAGTTCATCCAAATGAGGTGAAATGGACTGTTTATTATTGCCCTACACTCATTTTCACCATGCAGGTAGTTGCTATGGAGCAAATTCATAATAGGAACAAACAGTCAGTCAGGATGGAATGGAATAAATAACAAGAATCCCAAATACTTTGTTTTAGCCATTTACTGTCCATGATACAGAAATGACCCAGATTTGCTTGAGTTTTACCGAAGAAATTATTACCTTATTAAAATATAGTATTACTGGGGCTGGAGAGATGACTCAATAGTTAAGAACACTGGCTTCTCTTCTAGAGGAACCAGGTTCAGTTCCTATCACCCACAAGGCTCAAAACTGATGATGGAATCCAACACCCTCCTCTGGCCTATATGGGTACTACACATGCATAGTCCACAGACTTATATGCAAACATCCATAAACACAGATTAAATAAGCAAAATTAAATTATATATAATTGTACTGTTATTACTAATACAGCTATTCTATTCCAGGAAACCATGAATCCTTACAAGTCCTCAAATACCTACCTTCCATTCCAATATTTCTTCAAGATGCAACATTAAGCAGGAAGTTAGCAATCTGAGACTTAAAGGAGTACATTAACCTATTGAGTTTCACACAACTAATTGGCTATGTGAATCCTAATCTAGTTCCATGTGGTTGAAAATCTCTCTGTTATTTCATTTTATTAAGTTGTCCCCTTCACCCCTCACTGGACCACCCATTCCCAGTTTATTCACAACATGAATGTTCTACTATGCCAAGATGCCCGTTTCTCTCAAGACTCCATCTTTTCACTCAAGTACTGGCAAATCATTCTAAAGCTTGCAGAGATGTGTGCCAACACTTAGACAGTTTGTACAACTGTGCCCACATGACCTTAAATTTCTTAGCATAATTGGAAATCTCATAACTTATAGATGTCATCTGCTTAAGAATTTTCAACATTTTAGTAAAAACCATTCATTGCTTTAGATTTGAGTCTACTCAGTAGGGACAGCAAACTTCATGGCTGCCTTGGTGACCAATACCTTGTTTTGAAGAACTAAGAGGCAGTCCTGAGTTTGAGGTCAGTGTGAGCTTCATAGAATATTCTAGTCTAGCTTGTGTTATACACCCTGAACCTGTTTCATATAAAGAGAGAAAGACAAGGAAAGAGAAAGAAAGAAAGAAAGAAAGAAAGAAAGAAAGAAAGAAAGAAAGAAAGAAAGAAAGAAAGAAAGAAAGAAAGATATGTAGATAGATAGATAGATAGATAGATAGATAGATAGATAGATAGATAGATAGATAGATAGTGTCTTAGTTAGGGTTTCTATTCCTGCACAAACATCATGACCAAGAAGCAAGTTGGGTAGGAAAGGGTTTATTCAGCTTACACTTCCATGTTGCTATTCATCACCAAAGGAAGTCAGGACTGGAACTCAAGCAGGTCAAGAAGCAGGAGCTGATGCAGAGGCTATGGAGGGACGTATCTTACTGGATTGTTTCCCCTGGCTAGCTCAGCTTGCTCTCTTATAGAACCCAAGACTACCAGCCCAGGGATGGCACCACCCACAAGGGGCCCTCCCCTCTTGATCACTAATTGAGAAAATGCCTTACAGCTGAATCTCATGGAGGCATTTCCCCAACTGAAGCTCCTTTCTCTATGATAACTCCAGCCTGTGTCAAGTTGACACAAAACCAGCCAATACAGATAGATAGATAGATAGATAGATAGATAGATAGATAGATAGATAGATAGATAGATAGATAGATAGATAGATGTGTTGGTAGACAGAGCACATACACTCTGGATAGCTTGTTGTGCACATTATTACAAACTGCTGTGCGAACTCATATTTGCATATACATATCATTTTATCTTTGCCACCATCCTCTCACATAGGTGCTTTTGGTATCCATATTGTATTGTATTTTGTTTTGTTTTGTTTGCTTGCTTGAAACAAGGTCTTACTATATAACCTTGGATGGCCTGGAATTCTGTTTTTAGACAAGGCTGGTCTTGAAATCATATAGATGCAGCATCCCCTGACTCCCTCTAGGGTTAAAGGTGTGTATCATCACACTTAATTCATTTTATTTTGTGTGTGTGCACACACAGGCATACACACACACACCACACACACACACACACACACACACACACACACACACACGAGCTTGTGGGTATGGTATGTGAAAGCCAAATTTTTATTTTTTATCCCACTCTAAGAGTGCCAGGCTTACAGATGCATGCTGCATATTTAGTTTTCCATGGGTTTGAGGGGAAGAGTACAAACTTGGGTCCTAACCTGTGTTCAGTAGGTACTGCAACAGAGCCATTTCCTCGGCCTGGTGCCCATATTTTAGAGCTGAAGAAATGAGAACCCAAATCTTTCCCAAAGTTACAGAGATAGAGAATGGCGTAACAAAACCAATGGAAAAGACATCCTTGGGATGGTTGAAACATCCACCTACTGTGCTGATAAGAGTGAATGAGGTGAGCCTAACATCTAGTTCCTGGAAGCACCAGACCAAGTCCATCATCCTGCCTCCTGGAATGCTTTATGGCTTCATTTCAGGCTTCAGGCCAGGACCTTCTTTCCACTTAATCCTCACAACAATCCCTTAGGGCAAAGAATTTGCCCTGGTTTTAAAGGTGAGGAAGCTGGAGCCCATGATGATTAAGTAATTTACCTCCTCATTAAATTGTGGCTCTGTGTTGGAATCCAGGCTTGGGTGACTAGAGAAAATCTCTATGCATTTTCTAGCAGAGCTCACAATTATGGCTTACTATTTAACCCTTCCTAGGTTAGGTATTTATACCTTAACAATGGTCTTCCTGTGTGAATTTCACAGGACAGTGGCACACAGAATATAAAAGGCTGATTGAGGCCTGCAAGGTAGGCCTGTTTTAAATCACACTGGTGTGGCATTGACTGGCCTTCCCAAAAGTTCTAAAAGTAAAGCAGCAAGCCAGGGAAGATAAATCTTGCCTCCAGCCTTAGCACTATTTGCCTCCAACTGGGATAACTAGTCTCACATACTCTGGTAACTACAAAAACAGAATGCAAAAGCAATCAATCAAGAGTTTATTTGCAAGGGTAATGTCAGAGGATGAACTGCTAACTAGGTACATTTAACATGCTTACTGGCTCAGCTGGTTGAATTCCCTCTGACTTACTTGCAGGGATTTTTTTTTTGAAATCACAAACTCCAATAATAGTCCCTCACCCCCACCCCCACCCCCACCCCCACCCCCGGCTACCACCTCTTATAGTCCAGGCTTTAGTGTGTGCTTTTCATACACCACACATCCCTCTTGGTCTAATAACCTAGGAATTTACAAGCCAACCCTACTTTGAGGTATGGGCAGCCTGGACTTTTTGCAGAAACTCAGACTGCTGAAGGAGATATGGTATTTAGTTAAACTGAAGTGAAGCCCTGCATAAATCATAAAGAGGCGAACCCAGGTTAGTCAAACAGGCCCCTAGGAGGTATTTGGGGAATAGACTTGCAGGCAGTTTTATTTTCCTACATTTGATTTACTTCCAAAATCCCGAGGCTCACAAGTACCCCAGAAGTAACTTGGCTCTCAAATGCTGAGCAGGTCTTGGCCTTGGAGCAGAGTTCTGGTGTTGTTTCCTGAATTCCCACATTGCTGTTTTCCACACATGGATCAGGCTTCAAACTTCCTTTGTCTGGAGTGTGTGTGTGTGTGTGTGTGTGTGTGTGTGTGTGTGTGTGTGTGTGTCTGGGAAGGGGGGAAGGCCCCCCAAAATAAGAGTTTGTAATCCCCTGCCTTGTGTGTGTGCCCTCTTTGGTTCCTATCCTGTACGCACAACATTTTTTTTCCTGGTCTGCTGGAGTCTTTATGATCAGGAATGGGGTGCTCAGAAATCAACTGGAACCTGAGATTTAGGGAGCTGCCCTAGTGAAGGCAGATTTTTAGCATTTTTCTAATATGTCTATAGATTTTTTTCCCCCTGAGGAGAAAGGGGCAGAACTTTCTGTAGTGCCATAAATATGAAGGATTTATTTGCTTTAGAGTATTGCATACTTCTCTTGTTCTTAAATGCATTTAGATGATCTGGCTTTTCACAAGACAGAGGAAGAAGTGCTCATTTTGCACACTTGGTAGATGGAGACCATCCCTCGGCGCAAAGCATTGTGGTTTTATGGGGTTGAGGGATAGACTATCCACCTCATTCTCCTTTCTGCTTGACCAGTATGTCAGGGAAAACTCACAGTGAAAGACGGACTTTTTATTAAGCATTTAATTAGTTGACAACATTTTAGAAATGAAAGTTTCCATGAGGTGTGTATAACTTTTATTTCTCTTGAGAAAATAGAAGTCCTGATGGCATGGGCTTGTGTGACCCATGGTAACTATCGGGCTGCCCCTCCTATTTTCTATTCTTGGTGGTGTCTATCATCATACTGTCTTTAACGACACCTAAAGTTACAAATTCTGTGAGCTTCACCATGGCTTATTTCCCACTTTCTTCCTTCTTCTTAATGTAAACTCTTCCTCTGAAACGCCATCTCTGTGAGCACACTTGCACTACTCTCTTATTTGTTTGCCTGATGAACTTATATCCTGTAGGCCCATCATATAAGTAGAACCACACACACATTTGTCGTTTTGTGGCTGGTTCATTTCATCTCACATAATATTTTCAAGGCAGATACTTCTTTTTTTAAAAAAATTAAGATTTATTTATTTTATGTATATGAGTACACTATTGCTGTCTTCAGACACATCAGAAGACGGCATCAGATCCCATTACAGATGGTTGTGAGCCACCATGTGGTTCCTAGGAATTAAACTCAGGACCCCTGGAAGAGCAGTCAGTGCTCTTAAACTCTGAGCCATCTCCCCAGCCCCAGATATTTCTTTTTTAATAGACTATTTTTACAGCACAAACTTTGTACACCAAAGAAGGAATTTCATTATATGAAGAAGGTCAAACAGGGTCCATAGTATGGCATGATGAATCTTTAGTTCTCAGATGAAAAAAAATGTCTCCTTTTTCCCCCCCACCTAATAGAGTTTTTAATGTGTAGTACTTCAGTAACCAAGTGTCTTTACACAGGTGTTTTACAGCTAGTGGCTAATTCTCCTGGTATCCCCCAGAGGGCTTTCCATATTTTATAGGCAAGTCTTGAAGACATAGGGATGCTGTGGGGATTAGTTAAATGTGTGTGGCATAGTTTGCTGTATAAACTCACTCTCTTGAAATTTAGTTTTCACTCCCTGCTCTTAACGTCCACAGCTTTTACTGTCAATACCACTCATTTAGCACTTAGCATACACTTGTTAGTTGTCTTTTTATGTGTATATGCTGGAAGGCAGGAGCCAAGTCTCATACCATTTTGTTTTTTCAGTCCTGTCCATAATAGCAGTTCAGTCTATGTTTGTTGATGTTGCCCTCTCCCTCCCTTTTAAGTAGAGCAGGCAATGCGGGGGGGGGGGGGGGGCTTTATAAATTCAAACTCAATTTAAACAAGCTGAAAGGTTTTCAGGGTAAAAACACAGAGGAAGTCATGCATGGCGGGAGAGGAGGAACACCTAAGACCTTAAGACACTTGGAAGACACCCCCCCCCCCCGGGGAAAACAGAATTACCTAAAAACCTGTTGTTTGCCACAGGCTAAGACAAAGGTGACTCACTCATCCCCTGATTCACCATCAAATTTTCAACTGGTTAGAGAGTCTTATCCAAGGTCCACAGTTACTGGCTCCCGTAGCTTCCGGGAAGGCATTTTGAAAGTGATTTTGAAAATTAAACTTCGAAGAGTATGACTAAGCATATTGCATGGAGTACCACAGGCTTTTGCTACTACAATTTATTTTTCTGTGGCGACACAAGACTGGCCAGGACCCTCTTAGTAATGAATTGAGTGCAAGTAGTTTTGATAAGTTATGAACAGAGGAGGTAAAAGTAGTTTTCCTGATATGGAAGGATGTTTCATTCAATAGACAAATTCAAGGTATGTTGGGAGTGCTGACCTCATGTACAGGAGACCAAATGAAGAACTCACCGCTGGACTTATTCTTTACTGTTCGGCTTTAATCTTTAGAACTTCTTTTCCATTTAAACAGCAGTGTTGTGGAAACAAGTTTCTTCTCATGGTGATGACCAGGAGGAATCCTTGTAAATATGAAACAACCTCATGAGGTAGATGTTTCTACACTAAAAAAAAAAAAAAAAAAAAATGTGTTTTTCCCCCATGGGAAAAAAATCACCTGACTAACCTCTCCTCACATATAGAGTGAATCAGACTCTGAATCCATTTTGTCACAATCCTAGCCTCTGATTCAGCAGCTAGTAGAACATACTGTACACTCTGCAGCAAGTCACCCACCCACTACCTCTCTTATAGCCAGAGGGATATTTGAAGACCCTATTTATCATGAGACAGTGTTTCTTCTGCCCATGCCTTCCTTGGGTTGACTTGTACCTCTTAAGGCTCCCATTGGGTAGGCTAGGATTGGATGTCCCTCTCTCGTTAGCATGGGTTCACTCTAACAACTCTAAATTAATGGGAGCCTTTATACTTACACTTGTTTCCAACTGGAAACATTTTCACTTTGGTGATATACAGTGTGTGTTCTCTTTCAGGATCACCACCACAATAGCATTAGGTGGTGGTGGAACTGCCAAACTGTTTGACAAAGAAATCTCACCCACTCTGCTTAGAAGAGGGGCTAATTTATTATTCTAACTCCAGGGATCCAAGTTTATATTCGCTCTCAAAAACTATAGGAAAAGAGGTGTCTTTTCACAGCAAAACCATAGAATCTCTATAATCATGGCTAGAAATTCTTAAAACGGATGATCAGACTCTCACATACAATCACATGCTAGAGGCTCCACTCTGTGGATCACACAAGTGGGGAGTGATTTAGAGAGTCTGTGCATACATTTCATTTTACTTTCATATTTGTGCCAATTAGAACACTCTACATGCCTTACAGCATCTATTTACATGATAAGAAAGGTAAGGCTGAGAAATTAAATTCCTCAAAACCGCACACAGCCAGGTAATATGTGCTAGAGCCCACAGTGAATTCTTTCTTTGGTTTCAACTTCCTCTTATTTTTCTCCTCTTTACTGTTTGTGTTTTCATTTACCTAGACGTTAAATTGTAGATTCCAACCCCCACCCCGTGTCCTGGGATGCTGTAGTACTCAACTCTCCATGTCCTGGAGCACTATCTTTCATTGGCACGAAATGTGAGCACCGCAGTGACACTTCGTGTACTTTCCCTTTCCTGGTTTAATGAACTAAGAGGGAAAAGTTACCTATTTCCAGACAGTTGGACAATGCTTTAAATATAAAGTTATCTTTCAGTTGGCTAAAACACACTATTGCACCCTTTCACAAGACTGAGAAGTCAAGCGTCTAGTCTATCACCAGCAGAAGCCGGGAGAACAGAAAGCTAGACAATAGTCTCTTGTTTAGTTTTAATAATTTTAAGGGCGGGTGGGATCAAAGGATAGGATTGGCAACTGAAAAGACCAATCATAGGCCAATAGCAGGCGTGACTGGCCAATAAGTAGATGTTAAAGAATGGTGGGTGGGTCTTACTCAGGCCGGCTCTGCCAAGGCAAGCACACCCAGCCTGGCCAAGAGGTGGAGCTTCTCCTGAGTCCCGCCCATCCCTTGGCGCCCTAGTGACCGGCCCCCAGGAGACCCTTCTAGAAATTTGGGGCAAGAGGCTGGGGAAGAAGGTGTAAGAAGGTTGAGGCTGGTGGGGCGGGGTGACAGAAGAAAAAGGGGGATTTTTGTGGAATTTGCCTTGAGTAGGCTGTCAGCTGGTCAAAGGAAACAAGGGAGGGAGACGAAGGAGAGCTGTTCCTGAATTTTGTGACGCTTTGGCTCCGTGCGTTTTTTTTGTTTGTTTGTTTTGTTTTTTAATGCATTTCTATGATTTTTCTTCCTCCCGCCAAGGGGCTGGGAGCTGCGCTGACTCTCCCACCCGTCTCTGCTGTTCTGCCGCCATAGACTATTGAAGTCTTTGGGAAAAAAGAAAAAAAAAAAAAAAGCAACCACCCAACCAACCAAACAAACCAAACTAAAAATCGAATCCCGTGCCTTTCTTTCTCCCACTTTAATTCCTGTACGCACTATCGGAACTACCATCACCAAGTAGAGTCCACCGCGTGGGAGGACGGAAGAGCCTGCGCGTTGTCCCAGATCTCTCTTTCCCAGACTCTCTAACCTAGCCTACGTAGCAGATCAATTGTTTGAAAGTTCCCCGCCTGAAGGCCGCCTGGCCTCCTGGGGTGCCGCCTCCTCCCGTTTGCCGGGGTCCTGCGGGCCTCCCTCCCGCCTCCCGCCCTGCTGGCCTCGCCCTCGGCCCTGCCCATTCCATCATCCACCCGCCTCCTTGTGGGCGGTCCTAGCTGCTCACGGCCAGAAGAAAAGCCACCGTGCCTCCCCTGCTTCTACCTCTCACCCTTCTCTCTGGAGCTGCCTTCATCGCAGTCACGCCCCTTCCTTCCGAGGAGCTTTCTGGCTGCGTTCGCTGGTAGACCCCTGAATTACCCCTCTGTCTCCCTTCTCTTTCGTCTCTTCCCTTAGTTCTCATCGCCTTCCCCCACTACCACCACCTCCAGCCTATCTCGCCTCTCACCATCCGCTGCTCCACCCTCCGGCCCGGTATCCTGCTCGTCCACTGCCACCAAGGAGAGACCCGAGGGAGCAGCGAGGTGGGGAGTAGCCGGGACCTGGGGCTTCGTCCCTACCCATCCCTGGCCTCCGGCCCGGGACCCAAACCGCTTGAGCTTGCAGAGAGAGTCCTCACCTTGTCTTCATTGCTTTCAGAGGTAGGAGAAGCGTCTTTACTTTTGCCGGGGAACTGGGGCAGTAATCTGTGGTGGTGTAAACTTGATCATAACCGTATTTGTGAGTAGATTGTTGTATGTGTCTGTGGGGTTGCCTGTATGTTCTCTTTTTGCCGCTGGCCTTGAGTTTTCTGAAATGTGCGAGAAGTTTATTTAACGCAGTTTAAAAGTATGTGTCCCTGTCCTACTTTAAGGAGGAGATGCTGGAAGGGGTGCCATTGCTTGGTGCTGCTTTACTTCCTCCCTAGGTTCTTGTAGATCCTTACTGATTTGATCGCTTAAGGAACTTAAGTTAGAAACTCAGAGGTCTACCTTCAGTCTCCCCACTAATTTAGGGACTCGGAGGTCTACCTTCAGTCCCGCCGCAACTGAGTTAGGGAATTCGAGGTCTACCTTCAGTCCCTCCACTAATTTAGCGACGCCGAGGTCTACTTTCAGTCCCGCAACTAAGTTAGGGACCCTGAGATCTACCTTCACCCCCCCACACACACACACACACTAATTTAGGGACGCTGTGGTTTACCTACCTTCAGTTCCCCCACACACACTAATTTAGGGACGCTGAGGTCTACCTTCAGTCCCGCAACTAAGTTAGGGACCCCAAGGTCTACCTTCAGTCCCGCAATTAAGTTGGAGACTCCGAGGTCTACCTTCAGTCTTGCAACTAAGTTAGGGACTCCGAGGTCTACCTTCAGTTCAGCTTGAGGAATTGCCCTTATCTCAGATAGCATTGCTTTCTCCTAAGTGCTTAGGCTTGGGTTGGGAGCTCACCCTTCCTGACCCCAAGGCCATGAATTCTTCAAGTTTTAAAATGTGGAAGTAATGAACCACACAACTATTTGCTTTATGCATGCATGTGTGGTGGTGCTGGTGGTTGTTGTTGGTGGTGGTGGTAGTGAGCCTCCCGAGCCAGAGACTGCCGTTATTTGCTTCATAAGGTCAGAAGATTTTAATAAGTAGTTGTGCAACATCAGGAAGGTGGTTGATTTAAGGTCTGAGCCCTGGCCACGGAACTTTTTGTTCATCAACAGCAAGACCATCTTCATAGATAGATGATGAGAAGAAGGAAAAGGAGGAATGAGAATGACAGATTTTATAGACCACGGGCAGTCCCTGATGATTGTCGCTAATAAATCATAGTATGCGAATAATTTGCAGCAAAGGGCTGAATACAAATTAATGAAAGATGAAAGGGAAAAATTTGGAAAAGCCTCCAGACAACCCCTTGCCTCCAGATGTGGGGAAACAATTTAAAAGTTATACTATAACTTTTTCCCCCCCTCTCGTTTAGAAAGATAATCAACCATAATTTTTAGTGATGAAGGGCTAAGGATATATGTAACTCTTCTTGGGTTTGGCCTTGTGAAACTCGTTCTTTCTCAGACTAGCTTTGGGAAACTACTTCAGACTTTCAGCACCCTTCTTCAATAGCTAAGAAAAGTCCGAAATGCCATTTTGGACACGGGGTAAATTCTTACCTGTCTCCTACCTCTCTTCACTTGTGCAAGTGCCAAAGGCTTTAGACTAATGGGGTTGAAAGACTTGTTCTGGAGATGTCCCGGAAAGCCATTGCTTATTCTTTAGGGAATAAAGAATTGACTTATTTACATAAAATCTTTGGTTGGTTTTAACGGGGTTGCGGAAGATGCAGGAAGTGGGTTGGGGGTGGTCGGGAAGATAGAGCAGGAATGCTACAATGTTACATAGTGACAATTATAAAGGCTATCACATTTCAGATCAGCTGGGAGGGAAAAGCTGGCCTGACCAAACTACATTTTAAAATGGGCCTGGGACATTTTATTAGCCAGGTGGTTGTGGAGTAGCTTTATCTATTTACAGAAGATAACTCAGGTCCCAGCTATTCTGTACGGGTTTGCCTGGTGTCGTTTATGGGCCCTTTCTGGCGCTACATCATACTTCATTTTGAGTCCCTTCATACTTTGAAAAAGTTTGTGTCTCTTTAAAATTTATTTTTCTTTCTAATTCACAGCCTAGGTACACAGCCTGTAACTCTACCTGTATGTACAGTAAGTTTTACATGGATATCCGGAGTCCCTTTACTTGACCCCCCCCCCAAAAAAAAAAAAAGTTTAGAAATAGATTCATATTTGTCATTGAGATTTGGAGAATCAGATGTAATTTTTTATTTATGAAGTAAGGTTAATAGACTAATGCATAACTAAGGCATTTTCGGAGGTCAATTTTCCTCTACTTTTGTTATAGAATGAAGTGGACCTTCTAATGCTTTTGAGAATGGACTAGTAGCAAGATAGAGGGATGGGTAGTTTGACTTTGAGGTCCCCATTGAGTGCCAGCATTCTAAGTGGGTACATCTGCTTCTGGGCCTCTCCTAAGAGCTCTCTCCCAGGGCCTGTGCCTTCTTTAAAAGGGTGTCTTTGTAATTAAGCAGCCCTTCCCCCCAAATGCCCTTCTTCTTTTGATCCAGTTTTTAGGCTTATTTTCCATTTGGAGACAAGAGGAGTTTCTCACACCCTCCTGCTCCCCTCTTAACTTTTCTTTTCCTTCATCCCAGAAAATCACACACCCCCCCCCCCACCAAGTTCTCAGGATGGTTAGCAGTTTTGTTTTGTTTCGGACAGAGGCAGTGTTACCAGTTAGGAGTAGAAGATATATTCCCTCTTGGGAAATGCTTGTGGCCAGGTAGCCTCCTCCATGGAGACTGAACATTTGGAATGCATGAGAAGAATCTATTCTTCAGGACTGTCTGGTAGAAATTGTCCTTTGCACCCATTAAGCCCAGCTTAAACCCACTGAAAGGGGTGGAGAGAGGTGTGTGTGGTCGGGGCCTAGTCTTTTAGGATGGTAAATGTTTCCAAATCTCCTATTACATCACTTCTTTCTCTCATGGATTCAGTGGGTTTAGGGATCTGCGTGACAAGTTAATTAGCTGGGGACTAAACCAATTTGTTTAGAATCGTGATCTATTGATTTCCTGTCCCCAGGAATTTTTGTCAGTGTTTTACTATGATGTGTTGTCTCTAGCATTACTTACTTTTCGTTCCTTCTCGCCTTTTGTGGACTTTGGTCCAAAATCTAGGTTTCCACCCCCAAGTCAAAGGTTAGAATTTAGCTGCAGGAACTAAGAGGGTATTAAACAGGCTGGAATAGCCAAGCACTCGCCTCCATGGTGGGCTTCTGACCCTTTTTAAGGAAGCTGCCCCTTCCACGTACAACACACACACAAAAGAAAAATGAAAGAAAAGAACATAGAAGGTCATTTGCTTTATAAAAGCAAAAGTTCTTGAACAGAACTAGCTTTCTTAGTGTCTTTAAACCATTGCTTAATAGGTTAAAAAAAAAACCTCACTATATCTGGACTTTCTTGGGAACATATTTATTGCATAAAGGACTACATTAGCATTTGCTGTGTTAATTATTTCTTGAACTAAATGAGGCCGTTATTGGGCTTTTGAAGCCTTTTGTTATATGGGATGGAGTTAATTGTCTATATCATTTTGGCTTGTAATAATGCTGGCCACTTTAGATTTAGCCCACACATGCTTGTAGAAAAGATTTAGCATTACTGTCTAGAGACAGAGCTAACTTTGTAGATTCTGAATGTATAAGATTATCCACCTCATTTTGATAAAGTATTTTATTTCTATTTATTATTTTTTTGACTAACACAAGGACCTAGATTATTTTTTTATTTTAGCAAATAATGGTCACTGATACCATTTCTGGGTGAACCCACTGGTGGGAGGAGCCTAGCCTTTAGGTACATTTCCTCACTGTAAACTGTGGAGACTGGGCAGAGTGATGTTGATAGTCAATTTTCAAAAGTTTATGCTTGTCTTCTGAGGCCTCGTTTATCTAGTGTGCCCTTAAAGGGTTGCTATTAGAGTGAGGTAAACAGTTATGACAAACACAATCCTCTACTCATCCTGTATGTAGGGGTCGGTTGGGGGATGAGTCTGTAATAACGCATCTACAGAAATGTGCTTTGTATTTTAGCAGTATCAAATAATAAGCCCAAGAGTCTCTCCGAAATTTCAAGAATCCTGGTCCCTCTACGAATGTGAATCTTCCATACTTTGGGTCATAAGAGTAGGTAATGTTGCTTTTCAATAAGAGCTCGTTGGACACAAAGCATTGTAAACTCGTATAGAGTAATGGAGTATGAACCAATGACTACGTGTCAAGAATCTCATATGTGTTGTTCCTGGTGTGCCAAGGGGGCACAAATAGGTTTCAGTGAGCTCTAATGGTTGCCTGATTTAGAGGTGGTTTATGTATATAGTAAGTCTATTGTGGCTTCCCTTCTCTTACACTCTTCCACACAAAGAAAAAACAAACCAGAACCCATGTTTACTTATCTAATTGATTGGAAATTATTTTTAAATTGCTGCATCATTGATATTCCCTTAAGATAGTATACATTTGGATGGACTATGTAGGATCCAGAATGAGGAAGGGGGATCAGGAAGGCCTAGATATGCTTGATTGATAGCCTCAAAAACAATGTTTGCCAGACTGGGGAAAAAGAAAAAAAAAAAAAAAACAGTGAGGAGACAATTTTGTAGGCAATGGAATATACAGTATATAGGTAAAGTAGCGTGGTCTACACACAAAGGGTTCTTTTATTTGAGAACTTTTGTACATAGTGAATCTTAAGTTTCATGGACCTCTAACTTTCCTCCAGTAAATAAGATATAATCTCTATGTTATGTCTAATTTTTGCTATCTGGTAAACTAATATTATTTCTCCACAAATTCAATGAAATTTCTCGAGCTAAAATGTAAATACTAAAATCTAAGTCTGTAGCATGTATAAATTTCCAAGTGAAATACAGGAATATGCTTCATACTTTGTGATTCTGGGGGTAAAATTCAGGTGGGTATATTTGGTGTTCTCTCCTTCTCTCTCTCTCTCTCTCTCTCTCTCTCTCTCTCTCTCTCTCTCTGTCTCTCTCTCTCTGTGTTTACTTGACATTTATGAAGTCACTTTCACTCCTTCTCTGGCTGCCTGACATGGCATTCATCTGTGTGACTTGAAGCCAGGATCTGGGATTCTCTACCCAGCCCATCACTGACTTGCCGTGTGACCAAGGCTAGCTGAATTAGCTGCTCTAAGCTTCAGTTACCCTTCTGGGAAGCGAGGATATTAATACTTCACAGAGGTGTTTAGGCATGCTTCATATTGGGCACATGCTTTGAGGTCATTGGATGAAAGGTGTTTGTATGATGGCAGAGCATGCTTATTATAGGGTCCTGAGCAGGTGTTGATGTTTAATGAGCTTTTGCTCTCTTATAACATACAGTGCCCTTTGGTGCCCTATTGCCTTACTGACTATAATTAAGATTGACCCTATGTTTATGTTATTGACCCTCTCAATCTTTTCCAAAAAAATAAATATTTTCATATTCTGTCATAGGTTGGAGTAAAAATTAGTGACTGTCAGAGTGAGAAAAAAACAGTGTGCGAAAGAAAGAGACATTAGTTGGAATGCACCCAAGTGACCAGTGAATTCTTGAAAGTACCTTCAAATGTTACAGTAAAGCAAATGTCGATGCGTCTGTTTTTTCAGGGAGAGAAGTTTTGAGGAATATTTGCCTATGACAAATACTACTGATAGCCAGTGACTGAAACCCAGCTCTTATGGTGTTTTGTGCACAGCTGGTTTTTATTAATGATGGAATATTTATGCTTGCTGTACAATTCGTGGCTCATTTCCATGTGTATGTCAGAATTTAAATACCCCTAAAGGCAACATTAAGATAACATTAAATATAAATGTGGCCAAGCTAGAAAAAGTGGACTTGGGGGGGTATCTCCCTTATACTTATTCGTGTTGCTTTAGATTACAATAACTGATCACCTTTACACATTGATGCTGATCTTATGATATCCCTTAGTAAACTTCACATTTTGATACTTTTGAAAGGAACAAGTGATTGGCTCCCCCCTATGTATGATGCAGATGAAACTGATGTATATATATTTTTTAGGACCTTTTTTTTTCCTCCAACACATGCTTCTCATTATCCCAAAGGCCTGGTCTCAATCAGGAAAAGAGCAGAGAAACCACATAATTGAAAGGAGAAGGACGGTGGTGCATACTTGGAATATTTGTGGGAAGGGGATTGCTGACATCAGAAAATGCAGTGGCCTGAGTGTTAACAGCATTGGAGAGAAATCAGCTTTCTGTTTCTGTGTATTGAGAATTATTTTAAGGCGATACAAATATGGGCCAGGCTTGACATCTTTTATGAAGTTATCCTGGAAACTTTGATGAAGGTTGTTATAGAAAAGTTCAATTAAAACCTTCCCTATTAGGAAGCTAATTAGTGCATCCTTACTCGTTTTAGTTGTTTTCAAGGGGGTACCAGTTTGCACTGAATTAGTGACATTCTTCCTCATGTGATAGCAAACTAAGATTAAAAAATATCACACACGAGGAAAAGTGTTTAGATGACCAGTGCTGAAAACAGTGCTGAATTTCCTTTGTTACATTTGGGTTTTCAGTTCAGATCTTTGTTTTACTCCCTAATGGGTAGTGAACTGGGGGAATAGGTGGGAATTGGGGAACTACAGTGGCTTATGATAACACACCATTTTGCTTCATTTTTCCCTTCTTGTATGATTGTCTTCTCTCTGTATCCCTCCCCCGTCTGTGTGCATGTGCATGTACACACATGTGTTTGCCTTAATACATGCATGCGTTGGGGACAGGAGAGAGGTGGGTCCAGATTGTTTTCCAAAGCAAATAGTATTTGGAGCTAAGAAAAATATTGGTGACCTGTTTCACCCCCTCGGGGATTCTTTCTGCCCGAGGGTGCTGATTGGGGTTGTGTAGGGAAGTGTGGCAAATTTTCTGACTTGGTTGTTTCTGTGACTGGGCTGAGCACACTTTTGGTAGTGTGAAGAGGAGGGGTTATGGTGCACTAACCTTAAGAGCATATGCTTCCTAATTGTTTCTATTTTTCTTCGTCTCTTTTAAGGAAATAAACATTGGTTTCTGAGATTTCAGGACCATCTGCAGAAGACTAGATGTTCTATAGATGCAATATAAGTATTTTGAGCCTCACTTCCCTCCAGAATGTGTAGGAGATGGTCATTCTCTATACATAGTCCCTGGTGCTTTTTTTCCCCCCATGGGCCACGCCTGCCTTAGTGTCTGTTACTGGGGCAGTTACTTTGGCCACATGGCATGTGGCATAACTGATCTTACTCAAGTACTTTGAGAAGGCAAGGTCTAAATTCAGCTCTGTCAAGCAACGCAGTCACCCTGGGTTTCTGGTGCTTGCAGGTCAGCAGCTGGAGGAGGGGCCGTGTCTCAGGAGAGTGACTCAGGTTCTTTGGCATGCTGATAGGAAACATTGGCTCTTGTCCATGCACCTGCTGAACGATGCCACACCTGCCATGAGCACCTGAGCCGCACTCAGACACAAAACCCTGACTCCAGGCAAATGGGGCTCCTTTCCAAAGTCATATCACAAAATGGGGGACTCTGAACTATGTCAGTAGACCACCCCCCAAGAGAGTTAGATGAAGCCAGTCATCCTTGCGTTAACTTAAGGTCTTAAAACCTTCCTCGTAGGTAGAACACACTTAGACATACTGTTGAAGTTCTGAGTGAGTTTGGCTTTTTGAATGAGTTTCTCTCTCTCTCTCTCTCTCTCTCTCTCTCTCTCTCTCTCTCTCTCTTACACTAAAATTTAAATTTAATTAAAATAATTCTGTTGTGAATTGTCTTCTTGAAAACCAGACAAGGAAAGTATGGACGGTTTTGTCTTTACCTACATAGGACAGGAAGTCATGAAATTTGGTTCTGATCCCAACCCTACTGGTGGACAACAAGGAAACATTGGTCAAGCTAATTAACATTAGCTATCTGTTCTGGACTCGGGTTTCTCTGGTTGTAAAGTGGAGTTAATCACATCCGCCTTTATTTATTTCCATCCATAGCTGCTGAGAAAACCAGGAGGAGTTGAAAGAACCACTGACTCCTTAGAAGGCTGAGAAGCAGAAGGTAATAATCATGTATACATCCTATGGCCTCTGATCCTTTTCTGGTTTAGCTTCTATCCAAGTCTTTGGAAAGTCATCATTCACTCTTTATGCACGTACCAAGCATAAAGAGGGCTAGAAATAGCATACACCCATCCCATGGCCTCCAAGATCTCATATCCTAGCGAGTTGCACTTGTCTTTTGTTTCTGGGTCAATTTGCTGTGATTTCTGCTTGGACACTTAGAAGCACAAAAGAGAAGAATTACCTTCTTTTATGTCTCCACGTTACTTCTTGGGACTTCATCCCTGAAGCAAGAGCTTCTTCATTGAAGTTATATAGAGGAGAGGACTTGAGAGTTTATTTATAAAGGAATTAGTTTAACATTTACAATGTACCTGATTCTCGAATGATCATTTTCTTCTGGGGTCCATCATTTGATCAGCCCTGGTGAACTCTGCTCCTCCTCTGTAGGCCCCAACTCTCTCTATGACATTATCACTAAACCATATACCAATGACTTCCAAAGATATATTTCTGTGTGTCTTTGAAATCACGTGGATTCACAAATTCAGGGCCTTCTAGAGAGCTCAGAGATCTCTTTCCCCTTCTGCATTACCAGAGATATAGACCATAGCTCTGTGTTCTGTAGAAATATTGTATTAGACTCACCTGACTCTCTCAGGAGCTCCTGATGCCAGGGCTCTGATTATTTGTTGTTGAGGTTTTTTTTCCCTACCCCAATGTCTACTTAGTATAAGCTAAAGCTAAATACTTAGCTATAATAAACACTCACTAAATGTTGGTGAAAAATATGCTGTGGTTGGTGCTAAAATTAAGCTATATTAAGGAGATAAAAAGCTGAACTGCATGTTTCTGAGAGTTCTGGAAAAGAACTGAAGAAAAGAAATGACCATCGTGCCTATGCTTGTGAAGCCAGGGACATCTGTGGCTGCTGCTTTCACTACCCAAAACCTCTGTCACATTGACCATTTAAACAGGTGGCACTTACATTTTATTAAATCAGGTCACCCTTTTAAAGTGCTTTCACTGAGGCTCCATATAGAGGCATGCACACAGGCTCCTTGCTTCTGTACGTTCAGTTTTACACAGCAATATGCCTGCCCATTAGAGTAGATTGAAGATGGGGAATCTTGAAACTAACAAATTCCATTCTCAGAATGTAACAGGCTGGGTCACTAGAACTAAATGTCTTCAAGCTGACTGTCAGACCTTTCCAAGGGCAAAAATGAAAGATGATATAAGCCATTACAGGCCATGAACCTGTTCTCACCCATCTGATGTTTTTGCTAATTAGCTTCTTGGCCAAGTGGCAATTTGGGGCAAGTGCATGCAAGCTAGATTCCTAGGGGAACCCACATTCTACTCTCTGCCATTTCAAAAGCCACTGAGGTCCTACACTGATTCTCTTGGCTGTAGCCTCCCAGTGTCCCCAGAGCCCTGCTCTGACCTGGTAAAGAAAGAGGAGAGGAAGAACATTATATTAAATGAAAGAAAGATTCCATGGGGCTTTTGATGTTTTGCTACATTTTGTTTGTTTATTTATTTTAATGGATTGTCTACAAATGTGTGCTCCTTGACCCACTTATTTCATTTGTAGGATTATATATTAAGAAACAATGTTTTATTAAAATTAAGATTTAATTAATACCATTAGGAAAACATTTTCCAAAATATGGCAAAAGGGTAAATCACAAAGACATTTTTATAACATGATTTTAAGTAGCACAAGACTGGACCATTTGACTATCTTAATAATTGAAAATGGGTAAGTGCACATTAATACACTATTAGAATATTTATTATGACATCCATGCCAAAACATGGCTAAAAGACTTGCAATAAAGTGAAGTGTAAGAACCTATATTATGGGCATATTAGTATCTTATTGTGCTGCTTTGTGGCTCATGCCTATAATCCCAACACTGTTTGACCTGAGCAGGATTGCCCCAAGTTTGAAGACATCATGGACTACATAGTGAGTTCCAGGTTAGTCCAGGCTACACAGCAAGACCCTGTCTCTAAAACCAAAAACAGGTTTTTGTTTCATCGCTTTGCAGAGATCTAAATAATATGTTCAGTAATTTTAACAATGTTGAAGTACTGAATTTATAAGTGACGTGTCTTCTGTATTATAAATATTTACATGTCATGTTTATGTTGTTTATGAAAGTAAACATAATGGGAGGAGATTGTTAAGGCAACAGGTATCCAGGTACACACCCTTTTCCTTTTATGTTCATTCTGATTTTATGGATTCTCTTATACTTTTTTTTGAGACAGTAAGCAGTGAGATGTGGGAGTAGGGTTTAATCATCTTTTTTTGAAATGGATATATATCAGAAGATAGATTGGTGGCAACAGAATTCGCCACACTACTCTATGTTTCACTGACTCCTATGTGGTACATGTTTTGCCTATCAATGTTTACGCTAGTTGCTTCAGTACAAGATAAACTAAAGTGTAAGTAGAATAAGAAATGACCAATTCTGGTCTGGTTATGATAGCTCAATGGGTTAAAGCAGGTACCTACCCCTGGAAGACCAGAGTTCCATCTCCAGGGGCTGCATGGTGGAAGAAGAGGTGACTCCTGCAAGTTTGACCTCTGATCTGTACCTGCACAACATGGTATGCATGCCCACACAATGCTGTACATGCACACGCGCACACACACACGTGCACACGCGTACACACACACACACATTAAACAAATTAGAATGTAATAAAACATTTGTAAATTAATTAGTGTTTTAGAAACAGCTCTATCAGGAGATGCTTGGTAAGCCTTGAAAATTCCAAGGCCTTTCAACTATTTTCCAACGTGATCTAAGCAATGAATGACATAGGTGAAAAGGATTGATGCTCATTCTTCCGTTACGCATTGTCTAAGCAAGTGAGGAGTTAAGCAAGAACAAATGCCAATCTGTTGCAAGAGTCTCCAGAGTGTGGGGCATTAAGAGGTCTCCCACAAGCCTTCCCAAATTTGACGGTGGATGGCTTAAGAAACCCTGCACCCATAACTGAGATGCAAATGGTGACTTTAAAATAAAACATCTATAAATTTTTAAAGAATACTAGAAAAAAAACAAAATTGACATAATTAGAGTAATAGTTAACTTTGGAGTCTTTACTGTGTGTCAGGCTCCATGCCCAACATTTTACATGGAACACCTCTAACCCATCTTAGTGTTTAGTATTATAAACACTATGCTATGCGTGGTATACAGCATTGTTCCTAATTTCGGAGTCATGCCACTAAATTCCATGGGCATAAAGAAACATGGATGGGGCAATTAATAAACACCTGGATTCGAGATTTGAAGTCGAACAGTAAGACTGTAGAACCCTTACCTTTCTGGTGGTTTTACTGCTTCCCCATTACCTGTTAAACTCATGATATCCTACACAAGGAATTGAATGCGTGCCTTGTGTCACAAGATTTCTTGGCAAAGATTATGTCTATTAAAGATCAGGCCAGTAAGCAGCCCAACTTGACAGCACATGAGGCTACACTGGGACTTCTTGGCTTTTTGCTGTTGTTAGATTTATCTATTTGAATGGATATTTGGCCTGTGTATATTTGTGCATAATCTGTATGCAATGCTTATGGTGGCCAGGAGAAGGCATATTATACTGTGGGACTGAAGTTACAGACAGTTGTCAGCTGTGTGGGTGCTGAGAATTGATTGAATCCTGGTCCTCTGGAAGAGCAGTCAGTACTCTTAACCACTAAGGAATCTCTCCAGCCCATGCTTCTAGCTTTTAATGAGGGTGTGCATGTGTCTGTGTGATGTTTTATTCACAATGGCATAGTCACAGAAATTTTGACGTGGATGTTTTCCATTTATCTGGAAATAAAGTATGAGGTAGATTGATCCAAACTTAACAGAAGGAGGTTTCCTAGACTGAATGGAGAGGAAGTAGAACAGAGTTGGAAGGCTTATTGAAAATTCATTTGAAGGGCAAAAATATGGTTTGTTCTGGCTACCTGGTAATGTTCATTTGCTGGGTCTTGACTTGGGAAATACCTGAGCTTTCACTAATGTGCTAGGCTCAACCTCTAGTTATTAGGGGAGAGAATAGTGGCTGCAAATGGAGTAAGAATTGACCTTTACCTTGCTGCCTTGCTGTTACAGAGGAGCTGAATATATGGATTTGTGTTGCACTCTTCAAGACAGAACTAGGTATTTCCTTTCATCTCCCATCCAATACCCTCAAAGGCACTCTGTGTGTCCAAGAGCAACAAGGTTATTTTATTGATTGAAGATGATGTCAGATCCCTGGCAGTGGCAAGATTAAAAGTATGGGCAAATTAAAGGATGCATGGGTTCATACTATTTTAGTTGTTGTGCATAAGGCAAGGAACTGTGTCTTTAATAGTGTCTTGTTTGTCCTTAGCATCCCAGATGGACATAAGGCCTCTAAGAACAGAGCCATAGCTGAACAGGAACTATGTATAGTATTTATCTGTTTGTTTGTTTCCTGAACGTGATTTGTTTTCCTATTAAACAGAAACCAAAAGGGCCTCGTATGGGGGTGGAAGAGCACAGTCGGTACTATAAACTGTTTAGGAGTTTGAAAAGTATATAGGAAAGAGGAGAAGAAATTTTGGGGAAAGGAGATTTGAGACAAGTAAGGTTTTCTCCAGTGAAGAAAACCAGTCCCATCAGCATGAAGAAGAATCTAAGCAGTTCTGGAGATAAAACCTGTGGCACTTTTCTCTCTAGAGGCTCCCAGTTGAAAGCCTTGGGCTGTTTTCTGGTGTTTCAGTTGAAACACAGACAATTGTTTTGTTCAGAATGGGACAAAAGAAGCATGGTGGTTCTTTCCCAAAGTTCTGTGCACAGTCTGATTTTGATTCCAATTAAAAGTTGCTTCTCTGCTATGAAATGAGGGAGAGACACCCTAACATAATTACCTTGCAGATTGGAAGCAGTTTTGCCTTTGATCATGATCATAACTTTGGACCAAAACAAGATGGAAAGACAAATTTCCGGGTTTGTTCACTCTTTATCTGCTCAGTTTATTTTTGGCAACATTGCAAGGAAATAATGTTAAATTAATCACTGTGTGGTTTTGTGGATTTTTAAAAAAAAAAAAAAAAACTTGAAAATTTTGGGCAAGCTCCCAAAATACGATGCTCATGTGTTTCTTCTGCATTGCTGTGCTGCTTACAGAGCCTCTGGTGTGGATTAAAGTTTTCTTTTCTTTATTTTTTCCTTCCTTCAAAGTGATATGAATGAGTCATGGTTAGGCCAGGATGTGATTCATGTGCAACCTTATCGAAACACACACTCTTAAATTTTCTAATAGGATTGGTTGGACTTGGGAGGGATTTTTAGAGAGAGTCAAAGCAGAAATTGTAAATGATGACCTCAAATCCGTATCTGGGATGTTTCTACCTCTTCTCCAATTGTAATTGTACTTAGCTTCATTTAAAAAGTAGATTCCTTTGGCGGAGACCTGGGGTCAGAGGAAGTGCTGAGAAAGCAAAGCAAGATATGTTCGGCTGCATAGAGAAGGACTGCTGTTTTGAACTGGGTAGGATGTTCAGTTTTCCTCCGCTTGCGAATGTGATTAGCCATTGATCAGAATGTAAGCTCCACCTGGAGCAGGGACTACACTGTGTGTATCTTTGTATGACTCATTGTGTCTAGCACGAGGATGGCAAATGTCTGGAATGGTCAATATTTTCAATAAATATTAAATGACTTGGCTGCAGTTTTGTTTTTCTTCTGCCCACCCGAGGTTGAGGCAGTAGAATCAGGAGTTTGATATTCAGTGCCTTTTTTTTTTTTAAACCTCAGATCTGTTTCATGATGTCTGTCTTCCCTTCTAGCTTGTAAGACAGTTAAATACTCATGAACCTATCCTGCTACTGACACCAACTAAACATTGTTCCCAAAGGTAACATTGGTTGTGGCTCTTAGCCACATGGTTTTGATTGGCATGGTGTTCCAAGGCTATGAGACTTGAGCACAGCAGTACTTTCGAGGGTCACATTTTAGCCTTTCTGTCTCTAGGAGACCGGAGCGACCTCCTGTATACACCTGATGAACAGGGAGGTTTACTTTCTGCCCTAGTGTAGATAGCCTTTGCCACTGACTTAAAAAGCCAAGCCACACGAGACAACACCTTCCCTTGGAAGGAGCAGTTTGGTTAACCGCTGGCTCTTGGTGGCAATTTAGAAACGACATTTTTTTTCTCCTCCCCACCCCTCCTGAACATTTCAGACTGACCAGTGGTTGGACTCTTGCCGGTGCTTACCCTGAACCTGAGTGTTAGGGGAGAGGGAATCTGCCGCTGCGGTCTCTGGAGCTGCTCATAAGCAAGAGTTCCCTATCCTGAACAAGGCTTTAAGCCTAAAAGAAAGCAGAAATAGGTACGAACCATTGGTGTGTGCGTGTATGTGTGTGTGCATGCCTGCTTGCATAAGTGTGTATATTTGTGTGCCTGTGTGCACGGGCCCTACATTTGTATGTGTTGGCTCACACGTCCACATGACTGGGTGCTTACGTGTGTGTTCTGGATGGGCGGGTGTGGCCTGGGAGGGGGTGGCATACCTTTGAAGGTATGGGGTCTGGGACAGCTCAATGTCTGCATTCTCCTGCTTTGCAGGAGAGGGGTGGAAGTGGTATTTGCTTTAACTACAAACATTCTTGTTTCCACCTTTTCTTTTTTCTAGAAGAAAAGAATTTGGTAGTCATCTGTCCAATTTCAGGCAACAGAAGAGGTTTTTATATTTGACTCTTGAGTCCACGTCTAACAACCCCAGAGTGTCACTGGAGTGGAGAGAAATGCAGTTATGGGCTAAGTTAGTTAGCCTTTTGGTGGTTGGTTTCCACTTCTCAAAAGAATATGGGTGGGATGAGAGAGAGAGAGAGAGAGAGAGAGAGAGAGAGAGAGAGAGAGAGAGAGCGCGCTTCTAGGGAGGGCTTGGAATTTAGCTCAGAAGTAGCATGTTTGCATAGAATGCCTAAGACCCTGAGTTTCATTTCTAATAGCACAAAACAAATCCACCAATAATATAATAACTTACCTGAATAAATAATAATTAAAAAAAAATACTAAAACATGCTTTTGCAAGGGTAACGGTTGGGTCAGATTATCCCATAGAACAGTTGGAAGGCAACCTGTGATAAGTATCACAGACTAAGAAAAGCCAGAGGCTGAGTACATCCATCTGCCAGTGCACCTTCTGGATGCCCTGCAGCACAAAAGAAAGGGAGTTGCAGAGAGCTTGGAGGTGGCGTAATATGGTAGAGATAAAGAGCACCTGGTAGGTAGAGTCTAGAATCTTCCTTTGGAAACCTAAGACTCAGGAGGTTGACTTTTACAGTGACTTTGTGTGCGATGTGTGTGCATTCACACTGAGTTCTTTCAGATATTTACAATGAAAAGTTCATTGTTTCACATTAGTGATTACTTGCAGTACTTAACATGAACTTTTTTTTTTTTTTTACAAAAGAATCTTTGGATGCCTGGTAAATTGATCTGAGTAGGATAGTGTTGAGAGAGACGAGGTGGTGGATCTGTCCTCCCATTCTGTTTCTCAGATGAGAAAATAGAAGTCATGAAAAGAAAAGTACTGGGTATGGCTACCCTGTGTACCATAGTATGACTGGGTCTTGAATCATAATGTGGGCCTCTGTTATCTGTTTGAGAACATCCACTATAGTTCTTTAGGAGCCTGTGATGGTTCTCAATGGTGCGCTCATCATTCTTGATTCTGAAGCATGGGCTTTGATTTTGTTGTTGTTGTTATTGTTGTTGTTTTTCAGTTGTCAGAGAAATATTTCAAATCAACTTGTCCTACCCAACCATCAGCAGCAAACCATTTTCTTTTCTATCCTTTGATGGCCTAAGGAGAAGAGTATCAGTACCATTTGTTCAACACCATTTTCTGATCAAATCATGGAGCATCCAAAATGAATACTAAAAAAGATTATTTTTTTAAGATTATACTTTGGAGTTCTAGGCAATCTGAGCAAAACTAACACTCAGGCAGGGTTCCTTTATGCCTGGTGCCAGCTAAACTCTTCTTTACCCATTACTTATTTAAGTTCTTATTTTGTATTTGATTTCTCTGGGTACATGCTGAAACTGCTTGATAAATGCTGTTTAGGGGGTAGCTCTGTCCATTTTTCTGTCTGTACCTCCAAGGCCCTAGGGTTTGCATTTTTTAATTTAAATAGAGTACAGAGAGATGAGCCTTGTGAGTGAGGACCCAAGAAAACTGGCCCCTCTCATCACCCCACTTGACTGACCCTTGTTTGCCTACTCCTTTATGAAATTAAGTCAGGATTGTTTAAATCAAAGGGAGAGAGAAAACAGTTGCTGGGCTGAATGTTCCTCTACATATCAGTGGTAAAGATGATAATCATGGAATTCATCTATGATTTATGAGTACAGTCCTCTGTTTTCTGTAATGGAGCCCTCACCTTCAAAGAACACATGTTCTTCCCCCTTAGAGGACTGATTTATCCATCAGCTGGATGTTAAGCTTCCTGTTTCCCCTTCCCAGGTCAAGGGCAGCCCAAGTGCCCAATTTCTCTCTCTCTTCACAAAGCACCGCCAGCTCTAGAGATGAGAAGTTCTGACGATCAGCCAAGCGGAGGAACCACGGTACTGCAACGCCTGCTTCAAGAGCAGCTTCGCTATGGCAATCCCAGTGAGAATCGTAGTCTGCTTGCCATACACCAGCAAGCCACAGGGAATAGCTCTCCATTTTCCACGGGCAGTGGGAATCCAGGTCCTCAGAATGATGTATTGAGTTCCCAGGATCATCACCAGCAGCAGCTTGTGGCACACCCTGCTCGCCAAGAACCCCAGGGTCAGGAAATCCAGTCAGAAAACGGCGTCATGGAGAAGCAGCTGTCCCCTCGAATGCAGAATAACGAAGAACTCCCAACCTACGAAGAAGCCAAGGTCCAGTCCCAGTACTTCAGGGGCCAACAGCATGCTAGTGTTGGGGCTGCTTTCTATGTCACGGGAGTCACCAACCAGAAGATGAGAACCGAGGGACGCCCATCAGTCCAGCGCCTCACGCCTGGGAAGATGCACCAAGATGAAGGCCTTCGAGATCTTAAGCAAGGGCATGTTAGATCCTTGAGCGAAAGACTGATGCAGATGTCATTGGCTACCAGTGGAGTTAAAGCCCACCCGCCTGTTACCAGTGCTCCACTTTCCCCACCACAACCCAATGATCTCTACAAGAATGCCACCAGTTCCAGTGAATTCTACAAGGCCCAAGGGCCACCTCCAAGCCAACATAGTCTGAAGGGCATGGAACACCGAGGCCCCCCACCAGAATACCCTTTCAAGGGCGTGCCATCCCAGTCGGTAGTGTGCAAGTCCCAAGAGCCAGGGCACTTCTATAGTGAGCATCGCCTGAACCAGCCAGGGAGAACAGAGGGGCAACTGATGAGGTATCAGCATCCCCCTGAGTATGGGGCAGCCAGGTAAGAGTTCCCTTTCTGTCATCTCCTGGCCTCATCCCCAATCAGCCTCTCCTGCTGTCTGCTGGGAATCTTAAGGGAAGGAACGGGCAGGTGCTTGATACAACAAACGGCCTAGTGGCTGAAGGGAAGAGCTTTATTTTCCTACTGATTCGCTCTCTTGCCTCCTAGGCCTGTGGAAAAGGGCTCAGTGCTTCTCATCTTCTGAACTCTTAAGGCCTTCCTGAAGGATCAGAAGCAAATCTTCTTGGCTTTGAATAAGTCTGCAACATCGTATCACTCCCATGATTCAAAAATCACTTACTTTGTTTGTGTGTACCCATCTATCTGTTTCCTGTTGTCTGTACTTTCTTAGAGGATCATTGGGATGCATTTTGATACTAAACAGTTGGGGAGATACAGTTTTGGTGGAAGAAGAATGATAGACATATGTATTCAGATTCAGAATGTTTCTTGCTTTGAACTTCACGTCCATCTTTGGAAAACATCTGTGCTGCTTCTTGATTTTTTTTGACAGAGTTTGTTAGGTAGCTGCCTGCCATTCATGGTTTTTTAAAGAATCTACGTTAAATTCACTTTATCTCCATAGAAGTTTCTCTAGATGCTCAAATGGACATGGAATGCTCTCATTTCTGTTTCGTGTCTTTTCGCTCTTCCTAAGTAGACTTATTTCTTAGTCATTCAGCACCCATTGTCCTTTGCACGACCCACCAGATCCTATCATTCTTTTTATTAATTGTATTTTTTACCGTCTGGTAGACTTTCAGGACATGGTGTGGGGAAAGGGTTAAACTATTGACAGAAATGGCAACAGTTATGCATGGTATCCTGGCCTCTTCCCAGGGGTAGGTAATGATGGGTGTCCAGAAGGCTTAAAGCTCCAGGTGGCTTGCAGTCCAAGACAGTGATATCACCAGTATCTTCCTCTTTGCCTCCTGTGTCCACTCATTCATTTGGGAAAGAACCTCCTGACTTGCCAGTGGTGGTGACTCAGGAGATAAGGCACTTGGGGCGGGGCGGGGTGGAGGTAAGAGAAGCTACCTAGAGTTTCCTGGTATTTCTTTTTCTCCCCCCAGGTCCTGATTTTTTGTTGTTGTTGTTTTTATCCAGAGGCAATTCACTTTAAGCTCCTCCTCTTGCTTTACTGGTTTAGGACTGTCTGGTTTTTTTTTGTTTTTTTTTCCTTCTTAACTCAAGGTGATTTCTTAACCCTTTGCAAGGTCCTATGAAGCTTCTAGAAGACAGAAGCCTAATTTTTAATAACTTTTCTCAGAACAGGTCATGGGATGATCAAAACAGGCTTATGTTCAGCTTTCAACTAGTGTAAGAACCCTATTCCCATGTGCCCCAGTGAAATGGAAGATCCGGGGAGAGCCCACAGCACCCTTTGACTGCGTAGCTTAGTGAAAATCCATTCAAGCTAGGAAAATGTCAAGGAAGCCCCCAGCTTTTTGTTTTGCTTTTCTCATCAGTATGGAAGCATCTGAGACACTGCCTCCCCTCCATTCTGGCCTGTAGATGGGCTGACGTCTGATCGGCTGCCTCTTGGAAGAGTCTGTTGGCTATCTTGTGGAGCTGAAGCCAAAGCCCCCTGCTCAGCACATGGCCCGCCTTCCCAGGAAAGCTATTTTCAGAACTCATTCACTAGTATTGTTTGTGATCTGAAATGACTCCCACAGTGTTTGAAGCTAGATGGAAAAGCTCTTTGATCTGCCTAAATAAATAATGAGACAAAGAGGGGTTTTTCCTTCCCATACTGATTAAACAACCAAAGAAATTAAGCTGCACATACTTTATAGGAAGATGGGTCTATTTTCTCCTTCCTTCTAAATTAGCTGTGGATCTCACTCTATTTCAGTGCCTTGAAACTACAAAGCCCATGCTGACCTGCCTTTGTTTTTGTTTTTGTCTTGTTTGTTTGTTTTTGGGGTTGGTCATGGTGCTAGGCATGTAATCCATCCAGGGCCTCCAGCATGCTAAGCATATGCCCTACCTCTGAACTCCTCTCACTGCCATTGGGAAGGATTTTGACACAGTGATATTTGCCAACAGTTGTTTCTCTATGGGACAGGAACAGTGGGATTGATATTCTGAAGGTATAATAAAGTTATCTAAGCTAGTGGTGTTCCATTTGAAGTTTGGTTATACATCAAACAAACTCTGTCTCTAAGCATTTGCATGAACTGGCCGGGGGAGTGGCACCTATTGACAGATCTTTGGCAAAAGGAGGCAGTCCAACAGCTTTCCTAAAGTCTACTGCTTTTAGGTAAAGACACATTTTCCTCTTTAATTGTCCTATATGACTTGTGAATATCGAAATTCTTTTTTTTTTTTTTTTTTTGGTTTTTTTTTTTTTTAAGACAGGGTTTCTCTGTATAGCCATGGCTTTCCTGGAAGTCACTCTGTAGACCAGGCTGGCCTCAAACTCAGAAATCTTCCTGCCTCTGACTCCCGAGTGCTGGGATTAAAGGTGTGTGCCACCACGCCCAGCTGTGGCTTGTGAATGTCTTCCCAATATCTGTAGCTTACAGAAAAATGGATGGATGGATAGATAGGTAGATAGATAGATGAACCTACATTTTAAATTCTAAATCCACAAATGACAGATCAGGATGAAAAGTAAGTTTTGTTTTTGTTTTTTTGTTTGTTTGTTTGTTTTTGTTTTAACAAACTGCTGTTAAAAGAAAATGTCATTTTCATTTGCCTTCGGAGAGTCAATGAAATGTTGAGATTTTGCTGTTAAAATGAACAAAATGTTATAAACAATCCTTTGATTACTTCATCATCCCCATGCCCTCCTCCCTACTTAAGAAAAAAAAACCCTAAATAAATAGCATAAATGCTCAGAACTCCAGATGGGAAATGAGGCCAAACCATGTGAAAAAAAAATTAATGTCTAAATCTTTGTCTTTCTAAATGGAGAACCTTCTCTGCATCCTGGGTTTAGACACTGATCAAGTGTTTGTAAAAAATTAAATTATTTCTGTTTATAAAGCAGCCACCCCCTTTCAGTTGTTGAAATCATGCCCAGCTCTGAGGTTTCTTGAAATGTTCTTTGAACAGAATCTCGGGGTGACCTAAATCTGTAGTTCAGAACAGAGCTCCCTGTGCGATTGGAATGGTTCGGACTTAGTCACAAGCTGCTCCATGATTAACATTCACTGTCACAGAACCTGGGAGGGGCACTATTTCGGTGGTGAGAAGTTGGCTGTAGGCTGGTAGTGGCACCTGCTCTGATGAGAGTTTATGTTGGAGGGAGTGGGGGAAGCTTGCATGTGTGTGGGTTTGCACAGGTGTTGGCAGGTGTGTATGAGAGAGTGACAGAAGAGGAGGGGGACCCTAGTCATGGAGGTAGCATGGGTGGAAGGTCTGTGTTACCTCCTTGTGTGTGTGGGGGGGGGCGTGTGTTTTACTTTTTGTCTTTATAATTTCTCTTTGAGAATATGTCCTCTCTTTCCATGCAGCTTTTCGGAGGAGTGATCTCTGGCATAGACAGCTAGGTCCTCTCTTTGGTAGCCGATGAGTCTTAGGAAGGAGCATAGAGTTGGGAAGAACAGGCCAGGAAGCCGATCAGATTGTCCATGGGATCATGTGATTGTATTGTCGTCTGGTGGTGACTTCTTGTTCCCAGTTAGTTATGTCAGTGGGGAGCGATTCCAGCTGCTGTGTGGTGGGAGAACCTGTAGAATGCTCCCCTCTCTGCCTTGTTCCTCTCTGCCCCTTTATTACTGTTATTACTCTTACTTTTATTATTTACTCGTCAGTGTGTTTTTGTTTCTCCTGCCATACTATCATAGTTCTCCCCCCTGCCATATTGCCATAGTTCTCCCCAACCTGTTTTCTTCTTCCCAGAGTTCCCTGTTCTCAGAGGAAACCTCATTCTAGGGTTAACATAGCCCTGCCTTTTGATGGCGGGCAGATGCTGGAGCCCAGATAAAGCTCTTTCTACTTCTTCCACCCCCTAACTACTCAAGCCATTGCTTGTTTGCAAATCTGCCAGTGAAGGACTGACTGAAGGTTTTTTCAACACCACAGTGTTCTGCTTCCTTTTGTAGCCTGGGGAGTCAAGGGCCAGCTGCTTTGTTTTTGCTTATCTTCATCCTGGGCTTATCTGACCCTAGAGACCTTCCGGAAACCTTGCAAGCAGTATCCTTCCCTAGACCCCTGAGAAGCTGTGTACTGTCCAGGCCTTGACAAGCCATTCAGCACTCAGGAAGGAGGGAGGTAGATGCCTCCCTGTTTGAGAGAAAGGCCCCTTTCGCTTGATAAGGGGAGCTATCGGGAGGCGGGAGGAAGCCCAGTTTGAAAGTATGTGTTCAGTTTGAAAATGTGTGTTCAGTCTTTCAGAGAGAACATCTTCCAGGCAGTAGTAGGCTTCCGAATCCCAAGAACATGGACAAAAGATAGTAGAGTGATTTCTTTCCTCTTAAAATTTGAAAGCAGGATTGGAGAATATGAAATTTAAGACCCTCTTTCTGCCCAAGAGACTCAAAGTTCCCCCTCTTTCCCAATCCCAGGACATTTTAACTCTGTTTTGAAATTTAATTAAAACAGCTCTTGGAAAGAACATGTAGTTGTTTTGACCTGCATGGAAACTGAAGGTCCACAGAATAGAAAATGGGAGCCCTTCACCTAGTAAATCCATAAGCCCCTCCCAGGCTTTAGACCAACTGAGTGTTTTCAGCTCTTGGAAAGAAAAGTTATGTATGGCATCAACTCTCCCGTCCTAGTCTTTAGTAGCTTGTCAAGTCTTCTATACGCAAATTGTTCACATGACTTCTTCAATGTTAAACAATTATTTCCAGTGACGTATGTAGAAAATTGGATAAATGTGTGAGTGCTAGAGCCAAATATGGGACTTCGGGATAGACCCTAGGGTCTAAACAGGTTTGAATACTTTTCTGAGTATCAAGGTCATTGGATAAGTCTGAGAGCCAATATTTGCAAAGATTTGGTTGTTGTAAACAGCCTGTACAGGGAGGAGCTCTTGGGGATGCTGGTATATGGAAGAACAGTGTGTTAGTGTGTATGGATTCGTGGGGAGAAGTTAATTGCTCCTGGCCCTTTGTCCAACTTCTATCAAGAATTTTATGCAAATTAGCACAAAGATAAACAGATGATTCTATCTTGAAGATACTAACAAGGCAAATATCTCACTGGTAGATAAGAAACTATAATTCTTATAGAGTCAAAACATGGGAAGGTCCCAGTATTTTTGCAATTCATTTGCAGCCCTGCCTCTCTGGAACTTACTATGTAGACCAGGTTGCTCTTGAACTCTTGCCTCTGCTTCTTCATGAGTATTAAAGCCATGTGCCACCATGCCCAGAAGATAATGTTATTACAAAAAACATTTATATGTATGGGTAATTTGCTTATATGTATGTATGCCCTACACATGCATGCCTAATGCCAACCAGAACAGAGCAAATGATCTCATGGAACATGGCTGCTCTGTGGTCCTCAAACCTAGGTCCTCTGAAAGAGCAGCCACCTCTTAACCACTGAACCTCCAACTTCTATATTAAGTAACTGAACAAGGTTGCCCAGCTAGTACACAGTGACAAAAGTCTCTGAAGTTCCTTTATTAGGATTTCAGAGACTTTTTTGTGTCTAACAATTAGGTACCAGAACTCAATGTACCAAAGTTTTTGTTCTGAACCATTCTATAAGCAAAAGTTGGGGATTTGTGTCCCCAAGCTTCATAAGTATTATCAAGCTGATAACTGGCATGAGCAATAATTATTTGATGTCCTTAAATTCATAAATGTGTAGGAATTCTCCAGGGTAGTCCCAGGTGGGAAGATGAAAGGCAGTGGAATGCCTGTTTGAAAAAAGCCAGTAAACATTTTTTACATTGAAGTCTTTGCATGTGATGGGTTGCACACGTCAAGTTTTTTTCAGACAGGTTCAGTTCTCAGTCACATGAGCATTACTTTGTACAAAAGGAATTTTAAACGAGTGAGCAATGAATGTGTAGAGATAGTCATCTTAAGATTCTCCTACTTACCTCAGAAGTTATCTGGCTTCGTCTCCAAGAGGAGCAGTCATAGCTAGTGAGCAGTAGCAGTTGGACAGAGTCACAAAATGTATCGGTAAGAAGGACCTCTCGAGTTCATTGACGGGGATCTAACTCAGCCTGCTTCCCATTTTACCTGTGTTTGGAGGGAGGAGGGGTTGCTCCTTGTGCCTTGGGGGTGAATTTAATCGGAGTTTGAATTTTGTGTTTTTCAGGGCAACACAGGACATCTCCTCGCTGTCTTTGTCAGCCAGGAACACTCAACCTCACAGCCCTAGTTCTTCCCTGACAGCTGGGGCTTCCAGCTTGCCCTTGCTGCAGTCTCCACCATCCGCTAGATTGCCTCCCGGTCAACACGCCCTGGTCTCGAACCAAGGTGACCACTCTGCTCACCTGTCAAGGCATCAGCAGCATCTTCTTTCAAGTCAGAGTCATCAGGGGGACCACTACCGTCACGCCCAGGCCAACCTGACTTCAGCGCAGCAGCAGCAGCCGGGAGAAGCCTACTCAGCTATGCCTCGGGCTCAGCAGTCTGCTTCTTATCAGCCCATGCCAGCTGACCCTTTTGCTATCGTCTCAAGAGCTCAGCAGATGGTTGAGATCCTTTCTGATGAGAATCGCAACTTGCGACAGGAGTTAGATGGATGCTATGAGAAGGTGGCGAGACTGCAGAAGGTACGGCTCCCCCTGAGGGTCAGTTCAACTCTTTGAATCTTACTAGTGGGACTTGTTAAATGCTGGTATAAACGTTTCATCGGTGTGGGTAGAACTTAGAGATTCTTCTTCTGATGTTAGTCAAACTTTAGAAAAAAACTCTTTGTCTAGGAAAACTTAGGTTTTTTTCTCTTTTTATTGTCATACCGTAACTATATGAAACAATGGGCTTCATGGTAACATTTTTATAGGAATTTTAAATGAACGAGCAATATATTATCATGTACTATCATGTATACTCACTATGGTATTTTTGAATACCTTTTCTTTTAAGGGGGTAACATTTTATATTTTTACTAAAAGAAATATACTATTGATTTCCCAGACTCTGTAACCCTAGAAAACTTAGTTGATTGTTCTATTCAAAAAGTCATCAGTGATAGTTCTTCAGAATATTTGTAAGCCCTGTGTTCGTGGAAAAACCTGACCGCATTTAAAGGCCTTTTGTCTTGATTATGGTTTCCCCATATGATTTTTGCCTCAAAAATATAAAGCCATAGTACATAGTTACTAGAAAAAAATCCCACCAGCTGAGATTTTGTATGGTTTATGAAAAGGCTGACAGTGCTTTTCCTTGTGGGAGTTCTCTTCTTCATTCTTTTGATACTGGCCCTCCTCCCTGCTTTTGCTTTGGTCTTTGACCACAGATCCAGTTCAACATCTGCTCTCCTTCTCTGGGGTGTGTGTGTGTGTGTGTGTGTGTCTGTGTCTGTGTCTGTGTCAGTGTGTCTGTGTGTGTGTTGAGGGGGCATACACAAAAGGGGCTTAGCATCACAGCTGGGTGACAATTGACAGCCATAGGCAGAGGAAATTAAAAAAAAAAATGGTGTGCCCAGTTTCTATTCTTCCCTGTTCCCCCATACCCATTGTCTGCTGCAGCTGCTTTATAGCACCCCTCAAGGCCCACACCTCAGTATCTTGCCTTGGTGGCTCTTAGCCAGTTATGCCTGTGGCAGTTTCTTTGTAGCATTTGTCAGTCGGGGAGTTCACATGGCATGATCTCCTTGCACACTGTTCCGGGAAGGTGAGGCTGAAGGTGAGGTTGGAGAGACTGTTGCTTTGTATTGTTCAGCAGCTCTGTACTTCGGAGACAAGACAAAAGGAAGGTCCAGGGGCCTGCATGATTCCTAAAATTCACTGACACCAGGTCTTTTACCTAAAGGAGAAGAGGGCTTATATTTTTCTATAGTTACATTATATATGTATATATGTGTGTGTGTGTATATATATATATGTATATATATACATACACATATGTATATATATGCATACACACACAAACACACACACACCTTTTCTCACTTTCCTCAAACAGGATGGATTAAGAGCTATTACTTTGTCTTGATTTTATAGTTTCTGTCTTCTCAGTTTGACAATACCCCTCGCTCATATCACATTCATGCTGTCCATGGATTTTGTTTATTGACTAGAAACCCCATTTGGCTGAGTAGACCTCCTCTGACTTTTAATTTGCCTTGGCCTGGCCTCATCTTTGACACAGTCACCCGGACTGAGCTCAGCTCTTCCTTGCCAGAGGATCCCTGGTGACGGACACTAGGAGCTGGGTTGGGAGGGAAACTACTAGTGCAGGTAGCAGAATAGGAATTTTGTTGATTGTTTGTTCCTTGTGCAGAAATACGTCAGAAAAGTACAATCATCATAGTTGGAGTGTCTGCAGAAGCACAGTGTAAGCCAAGGCTGAGGCAGAGACAGGTAGGGGAGAAGAAGGAATTAAAAGCAGGGTAAATAACATGCACACCAGATGGTAGAGCTAGTGTGGGGGGAAATAAAACCCACAGTAGGCTCCAAGGACAGAAAGTAGAATGAGCAAGTCTGGAGACCCATGGCCACTCCCAGCCAGCGGATCTGTCCTTCTGGGAAGGCTTCATCACACAGCTCTCTCTGCAAGGGGACAGTATTTCCTCAAGGGGAGGGGAAACAGATAGCACCAAGATCCTTCATAAGTAGACTATGCACGTTTGAGAAAAGGGACTGTCTTCTTAGGTGTGGCCTTCTGGAATGTAAGTAGGAAGCCCCACTGTCTCTTGGCTGCTTTCTTTCACACCAACACCGCCCGGCCTGTTCTTTCAAAGGGAAGTTTGTCCTCTCCTCTCCAGCAGTTGAATTTCATGTGAAAGCTCCATCAAGTGCAGGCCCTGCGGAGCTTGTCTCTAAATGCCATTCACCAGTTTTCACCTTCTGTGCTGTTATCTTGGTGCCATCTGCAAGGAGAAAAACACTTTCACGTCTGCTCTTTTCAGTGGCATAAGCCTCATTTGTTTGCAGGCAGTCCTGCCTCTAGCAGGATTTTGAAGATGGGGGCAGCTGGAATTGGAGGTGATTGAAATCCTCCCTCCCCTCCCCCACCTTCAATTGGGGCGCCTGTGTATTTCACCCCCTAAAGCACCCTGAGCTTTGTTCGGGGAAGAGTGGGAAACTGAGAAGCAATGCAGAGTGGTTGGAGGAGTCAGACTTAATTTGAAAGTTGCTTAATAGGCCATGGGGTTTATTTGTCTTATACAAATTATATGCAAATAAGATCTGTGGTTCTTACACTGGTCGCAAGGCTCTGGAGTCTAATTTCTTGTTTTCTTCCCTGTTTCTGTCTGATTCTGGACAAGAGTCTTTGTCTGCTTCTTCTTCTTCTTTTTTTTTCTTCCCATTTTATAAGATTTGCAGAGAAGTGTCATAAAACAACACAAATCCTGACTTTCCGCTAGAAATCTGTACTAGTTTCCCACTGACACTGGTGAGTATGGGCTAAAGTCCAAATGCCTGACATTTAAAACCATTTTATGACCTGCCTTCAGTCCATCTTCACAGCCACATCCCTCTAGCTTCCTTGTGGCTACCACACAGTGTCCAGCAAGATTAGACTCCTGGTCATTCTGGGAATGCATTTGCTTACTCAGAATAGAATACCCTTCCACTCACCTCTGCCCATTGAAATCCAATCCAGCTTTCAGGATCCGACTCTAAATGCCATCTCTCCCTGACATTATTTTCCTCCCCTCCCCCAACCAGGGATAACTTCGCTCCTTCTTTTAGCTTTATATCGCTTATTCCTTGTTTTCTTAAAGCTGTAGTTTGCTCTCTATTCTCTGACTCAGTTATACAGAAAGTTCTTTGAAGGCAAGGATAACATGCATGTTCTTGCTCTGGTTAATCAGACCTTCCTAACGATTTGACCCTTGATTAAATAGTTGTGAAAGCGAATTGAATTATATTACTGAAGGCTGACTATTTGGGATTTTAAGGCTCATGTTTGCTGCTGATCTGTACTTGGGATAGGTAATTTAACTACTCTCTCATGCTAAACTGGGACAAGTTAACATTGCCTAGGCAGATGTCAGGACAAAATGAGAGAAACACATAGAAAGAAGTCGTTTGAGGGCTTCAAAATAAAGTTATTGCTATATAACATACAATGTTAATATTTTCAGAATCAGGAAATAATGTAGAAATTCAACTCAGACAATAATTTAGAAATTAAAATCACATAGAAAGCCTATTTTATGGAGAAAGATTTGCCTTTGTCCTAAGGAAACCCCATGAAGCACTTGCGTCATTTACTGAGCTTACAGTCCATCTGAAAGGAGGTGCAACTGAAGAGCCACATGTATGGTTCTAAACTGTCATGTCCATCCAACTCCTAGTATCAACCCCATCTTTCTTTCCTTTTTTAATGGTAAGGTGGAGACAGAAATCCAACGGGTCTCAGAGGCATATGAGAACTTGGTGAAGTCATCTTCCAAAAGAGAGGCTCTGGAGAAAGCCATGAGGAACAAGCTGGAGGGTGAGATCAGAAGGATGCATGACTTCAACAGAGATCTAAGAGGTGAGTGACAAGTGCACTTCACTTTCTGGTTGTTTTGCTTGCTTATTTGTTTTTGGGGACAAAGTCTCTTTACATATTTCAGGCAGGCCTAGGATTTACAACATAGTCTATGCTAGCCTTATATTCCACAATTCCCCTGCTTTCCCCTCCCAGGCAGTGAGGATAAAAACATGTACCCTTACATCTGACTCTTGCTTTAAAGTAGTTCTGTATTATTTTAAGATTCACATTTGAAAATTCAGGACTGTGTCACCCACCCTGTTTGTCAAAAAAAAAAAACCCAAACAGACAAACAACCCAGTGCTGACTTTTGCCAAAGACCAGTATTTAGAAGGCAGATAGCATGCGTGTTAACCGTCTTCACCTTCCACAGACCGTCTAGAGACTGCCAACAAGCAGCTGGCAGAGAAGGAGTACGAGGGGTCTGAGGACACCAGGAAGACCATCTCTCAGCTCTTTGCCAAACGTAAGTCTGCAAACTCCAGAGGCAGGCGTGAATGTGTGCACAGTAGTAACAGGTGTGGAAATGTTGCAGGTCTGGTTGGAGGTAAAGTTTATGAAAATGATGTCTGCCTCTTCTCTTTAGCCTTCTAGAACATCCAGGAGAGAATGAGTATTATCTTTTTCCTGTTAGTCCATGAAAGGCCAAGAAGGCTTCTGCCCCAACTCTAGTCACATCAAAGGAGTGTTCTCCATACTAAGTCAGAGAAAATCCATTAGAATTCTTGCCATTGTCAAGGCTAGCTGAAGAAAAGACCTTAGGGAATACTGTCCTCAATCATGCCGAAGGGATTTATTGTAGGTGATTCCATATGCTGGCTCTGGGAGATGGGATGAAAATATAGGACAATGATTAATGTTTGAAATCCCCGGCCTATGCCACGGGTTCACCTCCTAAACACATTGCTGCATCATATTATTACCCACTGGCAGATTGTAGGAAAAGGAAGACCCTTGGTACGACCTGGACTCATGGTTCTGATTACGGAGTTGGAGGGTATGGGGCTGGGCAGAGCTGTGCTTTCCTTATAATAGTGCTTCCTTTGTCTGGAAATACTCCTAGGACTGTAACAATGAATTAATCCTCTTCTTTATCGAGTCCCTAATGGACTCCACCCAGCTAGACAATGCCTAATTCTTTCCAATTGCTTTAATAAAAGCAGCAATAAAAACTTCATAGTGGATGGAGCCCACTGGGAGCATGAATTGGGTTGAGAACAGATGAACTGTCCTTGTTCCTACAGATGCCTAAGCTTGACTGAACCCCCTACCCCAGCCTCCCTCAGTGCAGCTCCCACTGAAGTCCTTCTTGGTGGGGACTTGTCAGTCTCTTCTATTTTTGCTGGGTCTCCCAATGACCCTTTCATGTCATTCTGTGAAGTTTCCAGTTAGCTTTTACAAGTCTGTTTGATCTTCATTTACCATATTCCCTTCCCTGCCTGGGTTGCTCTGTGGTGCTCTGGCTTCAGAATAGCTTTTCTTCCTCTTGGCCCCAAGCCTCCTGGTACTTTGTCAGTAGTCTTAAGGGTAAGGAATGTTGTTTTTCTGGTGTCATCAGAACCCAAGGTAAATTGTGAAGTTGCTTTTGTGGTGTCACTGTTACCCTGGAAGCTAGTTCCGTGGCAGGAAGACGGTGGCAACCTCCCAGAATGAAACAAAACATAGGGATTCTTGCCCTGGATCTTCTAGCTTATACTCCTCTGTGTGAAGAAATGGTATTTCAGGTGCTCTCAGAATTCTGCCGTGGTTTCATAAAATTCACTTAGTTACTCTAAGCAAAATTACATTAACAACAGGGTGAAATGCTGTCAGTGGTTCTAAAACTAGGTGGAGAAGATTGCATGCCCTTTTGACCCCTTTATTTCTTGTGCCCTTGGACATTCAAAGGGTCCTCGAAAATAGGAACTGTAGAAGAAAGAAAGAAGGCTCTTTTGCAAAACTTTCCCTGGGAATATACTCCAGCAACCCCAGAAAGATAGAAATAGTTCAAGCCAGGAGACGGACGGTTGGGTACACTAGAAAGACCTTAGCTCCAGTATGGAATCCACCCCTCATTTTCCAGGAGCTCTTGCAAGTTAGTCATGCTCGATCTCCATGTCCTGTTTCCTCATATGCAAAATAGAGAAGTGAAGAGTAACACCTCATATCCTTGTTCTGAGGATTAAGCAAGCACAATGCCTGATATGTAGTGAGTGTTCAGCAAATGTTCATTTCTTTTCAAGGCATATCTCTTCAGATAGGAGTCTGTGGGAAATGAGGCCAAATTGGCCTCATGAAGATAATGTTCATGGTCTTCAAAGGAAGAACCACCTCCACTTCCAAGTCTAAACTCTTTTTTTGTTTGTTTGTTTTTTAGAGACAGGATTTCTCTGTGTAGCCCTGGCTGTCCTGGAACTCACTCTGTAGACCAGGCTGGCCTCGAACTCAGAAATCTGCCTGCCTCTGCCTCCCAAGAGCTGGGATTAAAGGCGTGTGACGCCCGGCTCCAAGTCTAAACTCTTTATTTGAGTCTCTGGTATGAGGTTTGTCCTAGGTCACAGGACAGGTACCTGGAAAAAACTGAGACATACTGTATATGCCATTGTCCCTTGTAGCTATACTTTCATATTAAATTCAGAAACAAAATTACTACTCTTAGAGATCTGGTGACACTTAGCTGTCACACTTAAAAAAACTAATATAAAGGTATCAGTCATATTTAATTAAAAGACATATTTTGAAGCTCTATGATTCTTTTTCATCATTAATCATGGTGATGATTATCATACTCTTTGGTACTTTTTCATGTTTTGCTCATTTAAATACATTACATTATCTCATAGAATACTTAAGAAATATGGATTACACAAGACAGTATATTGTTCCCTGTGTTTTCATTATAGAGTGTTTTTATCCTTTCATGGGGTGTCCATCTTTGTACTTACATAACTCTCCTGTCCTTCCATGTTGGCTACTTTTTTTTAAAATTAAAGACATAAGCATATTATTCATAGGTGTTTTGCATTTAGGATCTGGTCAGGGTGACTTCTCTGGGTGTGGTTCTGATGCAGAAAGAAACGTATATTTTGTCTTTTAGTTAAAAATATTTTGATTGTTGTTGTTGAGTAGCAGGAATTATATAGTGGCTAAGCATGTAGTAGACAGGTATTTGAATAACACTTGTCCTGCATTGTTTTTCTAAGGGCAATACTTCTTCCTGATGTGGCATAAGACGTAGAGCAAGATAAATGGGATCTAGTCCTGAGACCACAATTTTAGCTTTAGGGAGTCTGTGCTTTTGGACTATGGGCCTTACAAATGTGGCTCAATCCCTACTCTTGTTTACAGTACTAGGATCAGAGGGGCCTAGAGTCAGGGTATTTCTTCTTCTCCAGCCTGGAACATGTTAAAATAAACATTATCCCTTCTCCAGATGGTTTAGTATCCAAAATATTTCAATAAGTGAGGTTCTGGTTAAAGTTTCTCCTCAGGGCATCCCTTGTTGAGAAGAACAAGATGCTCTGGGATATTTCATAATAGTCCCTTTGCCCTCCTGTGGCAAATAACACGAGGACATTTTTTTCTGATCTCCTGGAAGAATCTGGATGAACACCTGATGGCAAAACTTCCAAAAATGTAGGTGTTCCAGTATGAGTGCCTCTCCCAGGAATTAGCTCTCACATTTGTGCATACTGAGCCAGCAGCAATTAATCAATTATATAGTTCAGGGTTTCCTAACCAGCTTCAGGTGTCCATGGTCCCTGCTCATGGAATTCTAATTTGCTAAATTGTGATCCCCTGGTCCACCTGTCTCCTACTTTGAAGTCAGAAGCTCTTCCAGTGAACTTCACTTCTGAGGCCTCTCTAGAGATCTCTCCTTAATTGTTTTCTTTTTTTTTAGTTCAGCCTTTTATACCTCTGATCATATGTAGTCTCAATTTTTAAGTTCCTTCCATGCTGTATTAGAAGGCAGAAGTTCTATTTTTTTTTTCCAAGACAGGGTTTCTCTGTTTAGCCCTGGCTGTCCTGGAACTCTGTAGACCAGGCTGGCCTCGAACTCAGAAATCCTCCTGTCTCTGCCTCCCAAGTGCTGGGACTAAAGGCATGAGCCACCACGCCCTGCTGAAGCCAGAAGTTCTATCATTTTACTTTAGAAGAAAACCGTTAAGACATGGGTGGTCATTGACCTAACTGCTTTTCAGGCTAAAGTAGGGAAGGTCAAGGCAGGGCAGAAGCAAGAATCAAGGCCCTGTTTAAGTGCAGCATCATAGACTTGAGGCTCAGAGCTATGATATTTATTGAACAAGTGCTGCATGGCTAAGATGAACACCTTTTCATCTTGCTACATCCTCTCCTGGTACACATTTTGCTATAGGTCTTGGTTGGTCAGTTTTATCTGAACAGAGATTAAAGATCACATTCTCTTTGGATTCCATTTCCTGTGTTTCAGAGTCTCTTTCCCTTGTTCATTTCTAATATCTTTCATTAACCCTGCTTGACAAAGACTCTCCAGTGGTTTCATCTTTATGTATGTTACTCTGCTTTTGAATGTGACCAACAATTAGAATAATTTTTTAGTGACTCTTCCATTCTAAAGACAGATTGTATCTATGCAAATGTATATAGACAGGAATATACATACACACATGCATAGATATATTCCTACACGTCCTACATGTAAATATGTGTATGCACATATATGCAAAATACATATTTTACTACTATGAAATTCTAAACATTACTTACATGAAGTGGATGCCTATATTTCTCTGATTCTGAATTTTTTCCCATACTCTCCCCTGTTAGATTGGGCTTTCCCTAGTTAGTGGTCAATTCAGTGGCAAAATCCAGATGTTATATAAATTTTGATTCTCTTAGCCATGTGCTAGGAGTGTGGACACTGTCAATATATATATATATATATTCTATCAGTTTTGCTAACTTAAGGCTTTGACTCAGCTTCAGGATGACTTAAGGCTTTGACTCAGCTTCATTGATATTTCATGTCCATACAGATAAAGAAAACCAGCGGGAGAAGGAGAAGCTGGAAGCTGAACTGGCTACTGCCCGTTCTACCAATGAAGACCAAAGGCGACACATTGAAATCCGAGACCAGGCATTGAGCAATGCCCAGGCGAAGGTGGTGAAGCTGGAAGAAGAGGTAGGTGTCCTCAGGTAGCATATGAGCCTGAGAGTAAAAGAGCTGGGGAACTCATAGTGCTGGCTTTCTCATCCGTTTGAGTATGCAGTGTATACAATATCCCAAACAGAGACAGATTTCAGCTGTTCAGTTTTACCTGAACAGAGATAAAGGACTGAATAATCTTTGGGTTCCATTTTCTTTGTTTCAGAGTCTCTTTCTCCTGCTCATTTCTCATACATTTTATTTATCCTGCTTGACAGAAACACTTCAGTGTTTTCCTCTTTATGAATGTTGCTCTGCTTCTGACTGTGACCAACAATTAGAACACCATCTTAGTGACTCTTCCACTCTAAAGACATAGCTTGTACATATGCAAACATATGAACACATGAATATGCATACATACTTCAGAATATAAAATCATTACAGTCAAAGGAGGCAATTTCCATTCTCCCATTTATTTCATAAACTGATACCATAAGTTCTCCCTAGTACCTTAGCCTTGCCTTAAGCCTCTTCTCACTAAGCTTTAAACATTTACTTTCAAAGGACTATAGAATGATTCCAGATACTTAAAAGTACTCCAATGATCTCGCAATTGGAATGGTCCTGTTCTCCCCATACTAGATGGAAAGTCAAGCCTGCCCCTTGTCCTAGGTCAGAAATGCATCTTGACACCCATATCTTTTGCTATTGAATTTGACAATATTGTTTGTAGATGGAAGCAGTCTTCAGAGGTCTGGGACAAAAATAAGACCCAGGGAGAGTTTATAGTTTATGTCAGAAGAATGCATTGGTAAAGATCTTTGTTGTGGCTTAGAGACCAGTTTTAAAGAATGTTATTATGTGGTATGGTTGAATTTGTCAGCTCTTTGTGTGAGTGGATGGAGCCATCCCTTGACAAATACAAGGGCCTCTGAATTATTAAGAATATGATTTAAATATGTATCCGATTAGTATCCATGTAGAAGTTGCTCTGTTGCAACACTAAACTGTCTTACTATGAAAAGGAGGGAGCTTTGCTGCTGCACTGCTCTTTAATTAATCCTGGATGTTGGTTGTGATTGTACTAGAGTAAAATTAACTCTTCATTGTTGTGAATATTTGGGAATGAGTGTATTCCAACAAAGATGTGATGATGTAGTGTAAATTGACTAAAAAATTAAAACCTTGTTAAATTATATTTTGAAATTTGAGTTATTTTAAGAGAAATAATACCTTTCATGAATCTGTAGTAGGAAACCATGTGGGCTACATAGCAAATTCAAGGCCAGCCCAAAGTTTTATAGTGAAAACCTTTTGGAAAACAACAGTAATACCCTCCATTATTTTACAAATTGAAAGCTTTATGAACCTAAAATACAATTGTAGTTTTCAGGACGAAATCACATTGTAGCTATTGTATGAAAAATGTCTTCCCTGCCTCCATGAATTGCCTACTTCTTGGCCCTCACTAAAAATGGCCCTGGTTTCTGGAGATCTCCAGACTTACAGATTTCCTCTGCTATTCTTTTTGAGCCTTGAAGACTGGTTGGAGTTAGGTTGTGAGTTAACAGTTTCTTAGGAGATAATGCCATGTAATCCATGATATCCTTTAGGGTGACTTATCCAAGTGTTAATGTCAAGTTGTAGAGAATCAACATAATACTTCTTCAGTCCTCTATCTTAAGAACATACTGTTACTTCATTATGTGATTGAATCCCCCAAGAGACCTTGGTTATTCAGGATTAAAACTGCTCAGCATAGAATATTAGGATTCACAAACTTTATCAGTTTGATATGGGGTCTTTAATGTGGTTCTGTCACAAAATCAGTGCCTGTTTCTATCTTATGCATGGTTTTGTGCTGCGCATGGAGGCACATGCTTTTGATCCCAACAGTTGGGAGTGAGAGGCAGATGGATTTCTGTAAGTCCAAAGCCCATCTCAAGTCTTCCAGGACAGACCGAGTTACAGAGTGAGACCCTGTTTCAGAAAACAGAATGAGAGAGTGGAAGGGAGAGCTAGAGAAGATTTTCTTATACTTGGTGGACATGGCTCAAGGACGGCCATGTTGGAAAGCAGAGAGATACACAGGAAGGCTCGCCAGTGTCCTGTGTGAACACATATTGTGTGGTTCATTCTGGCTTTATGAATTTTCCTTATTGCTCAGAACTTTGGAGGTTTTTTTCCAGGAAGAAAAAAAGTTTTCTTACTGATTGAGCAAATCAGATTTATAGGAGCTATCTCGTAACAGGCCTTTTGTCGGGGGAATATTTTTCTCAGGTTTCTTAAGTTCAGGGTCACTCAGGTAATTAGTTTTCATTGCATCAAGATGGTGGGGAATTAACTGTATTGATTCAAGGACCCTCGAGTTCTTTTATACCTTCACCTCTTGAAAGCCTTTGTGTGGGTGCATTCCTTGACATCCATTTCATTTTTTTAATCCAATGAGCCTCCTGTGGGTCTCAGCAGTCTTCCTTATAAGCATTCCACAGAAGGGCCACCTCAGGCAAGAACTGTTTTCCCAAAATCTTAACTTGCAATTTCTCCTAGGTTACTGCAGATTCCTTTATGAACCATGGTCTCATGACATCTACAGAGATATTTTGCTAGGGTAGGGATGAATAGATCCTTTTTTTTCCCTCACAAGTCACTGTGATACAGACCTTAAAATCAGTCTACATCCTATGTAGCAGAGACTCAGAGGAGGTAAACGATGCCTTCCTAACCCCCTTTCCGTTACCTTTTGGGACACGTGGGTCTTATTGAAATTGACACTGATTAACCAAGTCAAAAGAGCTCTGTGTCCTAAAGCAGCCACAGTATTCTGACATTCACAGAGAGCCTCCTCCCATCCCCTCAAGGTTGACCTCACTGGGGTGTTTCCATGGATGTCTGGCATATCTTCTCACAAAACTCAAGTCAGCCCGGGCTTCTGGCCGGCTGCTACATCAGGAGAATACAGAGCTGAAGCAGTGGCTTGGATAATTGTTTCAGGGATGGTGGGAAAAATAGACTTGGCAAACCCAGTACAGGAAGATGCTGAGGGCGAACTGCTTAGTGAGTGCCGTGGGTAGGAGAGTAGAAAGCAGGAGGAGAGAGGACCAGCTGAAAGGGGCAGTGAGCCATATTTGGGGTTGGAATGAACACTCCACAGATTGAAGAAGAGGCTACAGTATTCACCTGTTCAGAATCACAGTAACTGGTGACGATTCGGATGACTTAGATTGTCATTCTTGTTGAAATCCTCATGTCGCTCTCACAGTCCTCTTGCCACCTCAGCCACTTCTCCCAATATACCTACCTTGTTTTATTCCATTTCTACTAGCACTCTTCTTCAGGCTAACATTTGCCAATCATTCTATGACCCTCACAACTAGATTCACTAGGCTCTTTATTTGTTTATTCTAAAAGATAGTTTTTGCTATCTACCATGTAATATAGCAGTTTCCCCCTTCCCAGTAATAAAGGAAGATCTCTGCATAAACATTTATATGTTTAATACTCTCTAATAATTTTGAACTGATTGGACTCTGTTGGTGACGTTTAAGCTTATACAATATCTAGAATGTGTTATAAGTTTGAGTGGAAGTCTACGAGTGTGAATTATGTGTGCACTGAGAGGGTTGATAGAATAAGGTACATATGCAGTCAGGAATTTCCTGGAATGTTCTACAGATGAACTGTCAATTCATTTGAAAAGCATTTCATCAAAAGATGACATTTCTTTTTTTAATTTATTTATTATTATTTTCTTTATTTACATTTCAAATGCTATCCCAAAAGTTCCCTATACCGCCCCCCTGCTCCTGCTCCCCTACCCACCCACTCCCACTACTTGGCCCAGGCCTTCCCCTGTACTGGGTCATATAAAGTTTACAAGACCAAGGGGCCTCTCTTCCCAATGATGGCTGATTAGGCCAAAAAGATGACATTTCTAATGCCCATGACAGTGCGATTTCTTAGTAGTGATTATTGGTTGTTTTAGCCAACATATTTAAAAAGGAGAAATTATGTCCACACAGCAAACAGAGATGGAGCTGTCTCTCTTGGTTTGCTCCTTTTATTCTTTTTTTTTTTTAAATCACTATGGCTTTTTAAATTCCCAATGTAGGAGCCTTGTCGATTTCTTTATTCCCAAGGCAGCACATTTTCAGAGGTGGTGTTTTACTCTTTGAGTCTTTTAATATCTGCCAGTGGACCATAACCTCCTGGCAACGGACAGAGGCAGCTTGCTAATACCAAGCTAGTGTTACCAAATTGCTTCAGTGTGAACCCTGACTTAGAACAGGGTCCCTGGGTAAAACTAAATCAGATCAGATTAAAATTACTGAAAGTTCATGGGGCAACATAAAACTCCTTGGATGAAGGAGTAGAATAGAGAAATTATACTGTAGACATGACATTTTAGGAAGGACTATGTGTAAATAATGGAAGGCAAGAGAAAATGCAGATATAATACAGGCACACTGACCTTACTTCTGCATCAGCCTTCTGCAAAAGATGATTGACTTAGCTCAGTGTCATTGAGAAGAGTGGTGCCTGTGTATGTCAGGATTCACTCCTTCTACCTACAGATCTATAGTTTTAATCTCTGATTTGTATTTTAACAGATAGATGTTGATGTGGCTCAGTGGTGGGGCACTTGCGTAGGATGCACATGGCCTAGTTAAAAAAAAAAAAAAAAAGAATGACAACAGACATAGTTTATATCCTCTAGGAATCTTTCAAGTTATTAGTGTCTTTTCACAAGTGAGAATATTAAAGTACGGGCAGATTAGGCAGGACAGTTAGAAAGAAATCTAGGGAAAACACACACACCACTAGCCCTGTTACTTATCATCCTGTAAATAAATGGGAAACTGACGGATTAAGGAACTTCCCTGTGAAGGCTTGAGAGAAACAATTAGCTTAAGGTGCTCTAAAACGAATTTTGTATATAGCTATCTTTAAAAAAAAAAAAAGTCAGTTTGAAAGACACCCACAGTTGTTGGAGGGAGGGAAGAGATGCCATCACATGGTATTCATTTGTAGAGATCAGATTCTCCTGAGTCAGGAGAGGTTATGGGATCTGCCAAATTCTTGGGAATGGGTTCAAATTATTACAGAAGTGCAGTGGAAAAGATGATTGACTTAGCTCAAGAAGCTCTGTTCTCCATCAGGTTACTTTCCTATTATTATTTCTCCAATTTCTTATGATTTTTAAAGATTCCTTTTGTATGTATGTATGTGCATTTGTGGGGCAGGGAGAGAGAGAGAGAGAGAGAGAGAGAGAGAGAGAGAGAGAGAGAGAGAGAGAGAGAAGGGCTGACAGGCCTTTGAAAATGATTTGATACCCTTATCATGATCATGACTTGGCCAAGCAAAGTAAATATTTAAGGACTATTGGTGAAGAGACAAAAATGGAAGTTGTTATAGACAAATTCACGGGGGTAAGGAAAAGATGACCCAAAGATGAAGGCAAAGGCAAAGCAAATAGTGGGTTAAGGAGACAAATTGAGAACAAAGATTAGAGGAAAATAAGGGAAGGGAAAAATCTTTGACAGGTTTTGAGAACCAGAGTTTACTAAGAAAACTTAAATGGGTGGGTTGCTATATCTTTTTCACTGGATAACCAGAGGGATTTAGATTGAAATGATGGGTTTGCATGGCTTCTTCTAGGAACTCCTTGGTATGGGGTTTGATTAGGTACTCAGAATGACTAATCTGTGGTTCTGAAAACTCATTTTCCACACAAGGACAAGAGCCACTCTTGTGGATTTGGAAACTTTTCAAGAGAACCCTCATTTCCTTAAACACTGAAGACATCACAAAATAAATAAATAATCTAAGATAAAAAGGACACATTTTCTGTGATCTGTCTCCCTCTCCCCCCCTTTCTCTCTCTCTCTCTCTCTCTCTCTCTCTCTCTCTCTCTCTCTCT